>NC_134484.1:202724668-203024668 GCF_040206685.1 Ascaphus truei | reverse complement strand
ACTTAAAATATACAACACTTAAAGTATATAACATAATGACTAGCAACCATTTATTAAATTATTCATAAAATAAACAAATATATAAAAACTATATAAGAATAGATCAATAAAAAAAGTTAAAAAGATCCCTTAAAGTAGTTACTGAAATGGCCACAAGATGGTGGTAGGGAGCAGAGATATCATAACAGAAAGCATAATATAATGTAATACCAAACATAATCAATGTATAAAAATACAGATGAAAATAAATATGTAAATATGCAGATAAAAATACAGATACAAATTCTAAATTAATGAATTAATGAAAGAAGTAAAAACATATATTTGTTGTATTGTATGTCTTTATTTCTATAGCGCCAAAAGTGTACTCAGCGCTTCACAAAGAATACAGTACAGGGAATTATAATAATACAATAAGCGTAGCAAAACGAGACAATAGAAAAGGAAATCCCTGCCCGGAAGAGCTTACAATCTAAGGGGTATGATAGGAGACTTAAAGAGACAGCAGGTGAGGGAATAAGTGCTGTAGATGGCAGTGCTTGGCCACAATGGTTGGTAGGAGTGACTGTAGGTGTGGGACAATAGCCATGAGTGCAGGCTACTGGTATGCATGATTTGTGGGGCGAATTTTAAGGTTAGTCATTGTCACAGGAGACCACGTTTATCAACACCTTTTTATACCGGGATCATTGATTGAGCAAAGCAAGGCGGTAAAATAAATTGTAATTTATTTCAGGAAAAGACATAGGGTATCATGCAGTAAGCAGCGAAAAAATGCATTAGCCAGTTTAGCAATTAGGCATGTTTTTGGCGTGTTAAACTGGCTGTATGCTGTAAGGGGCAAATCCCTGGCGAATGAATGCGCCACCACCATTTGATGAAATGGCGAGTAACCGGTGGCGGGACGGCTGCCTGGCGAGAAGCTGCCGAGAAGCCGTCCCCTGCCGAGTTGTGTTTGCAGCAGAGAGAAATCCGCTGCTCTCTCGGCGCAAACATCAGCACAATAAAAATTATTTTTTAAACCATTTTTATTCATAGTGTACATGTGCAGGGCGTCTCCGGAGCTGAACCGCATTGGTTTGAGGTCCGGGGACCCCCTGCTTCCCGAGATACAGGCCCCTTTATGAGGTGCCGGTATCTCTCTGCATTTAAAGGTCCCGATCACGTGACCGCGGAATGTAAACAAAGCAGAGGGATACCGGCACCCCATAAAGGGGTCTGTATCTCGGGAAGCAGGGGGTCGCCGGACCTAAAACCAAAGCGGTTCAGCTCCAGAGACCCTCTGCACATCTACACTATGAATAAAACTCACATATCAATAAAGACTCGTTCCTTACCTTAGAGGGTATCTGCTATGGTAGCATAGCAGCATTAATATTTATTTAATAATACTGTACGGTGAGCAGGGGGTCCCCCGAGCTGAACCGCATCACTTTGTGCACCAGGGACCCCCTGCTTCCCGAGTTACAGGCCCCGGTATGTGTGATCGGATGGGCAGTGTCGCCGCCATGTTTATAGCGTCCAATACGCTACGTGCCCGCAATAAACATGGCGTCGACACTGTATCGATGCCCCAAACTGGGGCCTGTAACTCGGGAAGCAGGGGGTCTCTGAGCCACAAATCAATGCGGTTCAGCCCCGGGGGGGCCCCTGCTCCCGCACAATAATATTAAAATACATTAATGCTGCTTCATTACCATAGCGGATAGCAGCTAAGGCAATGAAGGGGTTAACGCATAATAGCATGTTTATTGGGAACAAATGCCCCCAATAAACATAGCAGCAATACACAACATACAATACAGTAATGGGCAACATTACTATTATCCACAAATGGATAATAGTGCAGTTGTCCATTTAAAATACATACAGAACAATAAAGACATAAAATACATATAGCACTCACCCATGTGTGGCTGCCACGATGAAGGCCATCCTCATCTTCATCCTGCCCATGCCCATCCGCTTCTGCAAAACAGACACAAGAATAAAAACATCCAATGTAATGTCCCCTAACCCCTTAATCACCATAGCGGTTATTAACCGCTACAGTCATTAAGGGTTAACCCACCATCTTGTGTATGTTGTGTATTGCTGCTATGTTTATTGGGGGCATTTGTCACTGTCAGTGTCTCCTCGTGAGAGAGACACTGGTTATTATTATATTATTTGTAAGTAAAGTAGTTATATATAATCACTGTGTGTGTGGTTTCTGATTGGGTTCCTATGTAGGGTCATTCTACATTTCCATAGAATCCTACATAGGTGGAGGCGCTGAACCAAGAAACGTTCCAGAGGATTCACCCCAGGCTCTCACTAGCGGAGGCTCAGATCTCCTGTGAGCCTGCAGGTATACGCACCACACCGGTAACACTGCATGTTCTACTCACCCACACTATATATGAGATTGGGTGGGGTGGAATACCCGTTACATAAGGTAAGCCGGTAGGATCGAATTTGTGGAATTTCTTAAAATGTAAAGAAACATTATGGGTTTCATGTTCCATAATAATGTTACGAATATGTTCTAAAACCCGAACTCTTAGGGGTTGTGTGGTACGACCCACATATTGTAAACCACAAGGACCTAATAGGTTGACCACAAATTCAGTTTTGCAATTAATAAATTATTTGATTTTAATTTGTCTCTTGGTATTATTTGAGCAGAAAGAATCTGTCTTGCCTTTGCAAAATTGGCATGCTTTACACTTGGAGCATTTGAAAAAACCTTTTGCAATACGTAGAATAGAAGAAAAAGTGCTGCTCAGATATAAATGTGTGCACTGTCAATTGTAGTATTTATAATGTCTTTGAAACCACGATAATTAAACTGCACCCATCAATCAATGTAAATGCCGGGGACAAAATAACCTAGTGGTGTCCCTAGGACTATCACAGCCAATGGTTATAGTGGGTGAACCTCTCAAAAGCATAAAGCATCCCCTATAACAGGACAACGGTAAGCATATGAGGGTAACTGCCCTTTACCTGTCCCTGGGGGTATCCAGAACAAATCCAAGTTGCAGAGTTCCATGGGTCGCGTGCAATCCTGTAGAGTGAAGGTAACAGCAACAATGGAGCAAAGATATTTAATGTATCAGCTTCTCATCACAGAAAAAATAGAGCAACAAACGCACCAAGGCGTTTCATCCCGTGGGACTTTGTCAGGGTGTGATTACAGCAATAAACATTCTTACCTATATACTGTAGTGTAGACATTTTGCGCCAAAAACCGGACCAGTGTGACGTCATTACCACGTGCCAGAGGTCCGTCGCGTCAGTGCGACAGCCATCCAAGCCAACCAGTAATACTGGCGCTCGAGTGAAAACTCTGTAAATAATGATCCACATATCTGGAAACACCATCTATTTACAGAGTTTTGTAAGAGAACTTCCCTCTTACATCAGGGATAGTAGTGACCTACTGGAACAGTTGGATTCAATCATTTGGAAAAAAGGTTTTATATGGGTAACGTTGGACATCACATCCCTGTAAACGGTTATAGGCCATTATCAGGGGATGGCAGCTGTCAGACATTTTCTTGAACACTCCACTTTATCACTTGTACAGATAACTTTTATTTAGATTGTATTCACTTTCTTCCCACCCACAATTATTTTATGTTTGATGGGGTTTTCTATCTCCAAACACGTGGAACCGCTATGGGCGCTAGTTTTGCCCCCTCGTATGCAAACCTATTTTTAGGTTTGTGGGAGTCGGACCACGTGTTTGGTGATAGAAACCCCTATCAACAGTTTATTACTTTTTACAAACGTTATATAGATGATCTCATTTTTATTTGGCACGGGGGTGTAGATTCACTTTTATTAATTATAGATTATCTTAATGATAACAATTTAAATTTATACTTCACTCACACATATAATTTTCATCACATACATTATCTGGACGTATTTATTGACATTAATATGTTTATTAGTTCAGATGTTTATAGGAAACCTAATTCAGGCAACACTTTTCCCAGAGCTGACAGCTGCCATCCGAAGTCCCTTCTGAGAAATATTCCAAAGGGACAATTGATAAGATTAAAAAGAATTTGCTCCAACAATGAAGATTTTATCAAACAATCAATTGAACTTCTTATAAGGTTCCAGGATAGGGGCTACTCACCCACAGATCTGAAAAAAATCACTAGAGGAAGTGAATAAAATTACCAGGGAAGATTTATTGCTTAAACAAAGGAATAAGTCTCCCAAACATGATACTAGGGCTATCAATCAGCCCTTATTCATTACTCAATACAACACTCAAATAGGTCAAATTAAACACATTATTAAAAAACATTGGGAGATCCTTTCGGGGGATTCTGTTTTGAAACATGTTTATGCGTTAGGTCCCCAGTTTGTTTTTAAGAGGGCCAGAACCATTGCTAATTCAGTCTCCCTTAGTCTTTTCTCTAGCAAACAAAATAACAATACTAGACGGTTACCTAAAGGGAGTTTCAAATGTCTTAAATGTATTTCATGTAAATATATGCTTTCCAATTCATCATTTACATCTTTTGTCACTGGGTGAGTTCCCTATTACGTCCTTTATTAACTGTGATACCACATCCGCAATTTATATTTAAAATTGCGGATGTGGTAAACAGTATGTGGGCCGTACTACACGTGACCTGAAGGTACGTATTAGGGAGCATATGAGACTCATTAGAAAGGGAGATCTCACCCATCCGGTGGCACAGCATTTTACCAACTGCAGACTGAGAAGTATTGACACATTTACTTACATGGGGATAGAGCAAGTGCCAAATCCCATCAGAGGTGGCAATAGGGTTGAACTTCTAGATAAACGAGAACTTTATTGGATCTTCACAATAAAAAATAGAATACCCTACGGCCTTAACTCCGATTGGGACTTGGCACCCTATCTACATTGATTAATAATTGTCTTTCTCTGCTACATTTGTTTATACATTTGTTTATTCATTTATTAATTTACTAATTGATTAATTTTCTGCCATAATTCTTTGCCCTATTTCCTCATATCTTTTTGGGGTGTCCTACATTTCATGCAGGTTTAATCCTGAGAAGGGAAAGTTATGATCATATATCATCTCTCTTTATATTAATTAATTATATTATCCATCTATTTTTCATAAATGTTTATACATATAATTGTTCAATTTCTATATGAAGTTTATTACACTGCCCTCATTCACATTTACTACAGGTGTGCTACATTTATATTGCTCTATTAATAACTTAGAATATAAATACAATTTTGGTTCAAGCATAAGGTTTTTCCATGCCAATAGTCTATTAATTGATATACAATATTCTATTATAGTGTTTATGATGAATTGATATATATATATATATATATATATATATATATATATATATATATATATATATATATATATATATATATTTCCATTTATTATATTCCTAAATATACTTTTTGGCCCCAGTTATTTAATTCCCAGGTTCATTACAGCTCATTATACAATTTTTTGTTTTTCCAAATGGATGTTGACGCTTTATACATTTGTGTACATATTTACAATGGTTTCAATCTATACCATTGTGTGCTTATATATATTTATATATCAGTCATCTAGTCCATCCATTTGTTAGGTATCTTCTTTCTTTTAATAGAGATATTCATGCTTTTTTTATGATGTTTCTTTTTAATCATGTATTCATTTTTCTTTTTCAGTGTTTTTTCACTCTTGAAAGTTATACCGAGTATTCACATCTGTATTCTTTATATTGCGATTGTTTTTAATGTTTTGTGATTAATAAAGTTGTAGTATTTTGTATCCCCTACGGCACGCGCTGACGTCATCACGCTCGCGTCACTCCTGAGGGTTTCAGGAAGTGAACGGCGTGTGGACAGCAGCGCGCCTCGTGGGTATATAAACAGATTGGTGAGTACTTTATACAATCACCTTGAGAAAGAGCTCACGCTCGAAACGCGTTGGTGGGGGTCTGTGTACCCCGTAATGTAGCTGTTTTTTTGTAGTTTCCATTAAATTCATTTTAATGGGCACACGCTCTCTTGGATATCTTTTATTTTTTGTTTCCTGAGTTTTTAGTGCGTGCTTTTTCCCATTGTTTCTCTTCAAAGTGAAATTATGAGACTATATAAATGATATATGAAAAATCCTTATTGACAAACCACAAACAATTCATTTAGTAGTGAAACTTTACAAATAAGTAAATATGTGCATAAAATAATATAATTAAAACATTATTAATAAACTCATAAAAAATTCTTAAATGATACGTGAACCATAATATATTGTATGTGATACATAATATAGTGACTCTCCCCAGTAATCCAGGGTAAAACTAACATATTAATAACACACTTGTTATACAAAATGTTATATAATGTGCATAGGATGATATAGAAATGTATATGATTAAGATAAGTATAGACATAATTAGTAACCATGAATACTGTAGGTATATCATAAGAAGTATCATATAAATCCACATGACACAAACATTGTATATAATCAGAATATATATTTATGGAAGTTAGAATAATTTTGCCTATATATGACATTCTTAATATAACATATTAAATTAACCATACATAATAAATGATCAGAGCTCTCTATATACAATACATTATCGAAAGTGAGTAAGATCCCAGTCAAAGTTTATACCGTGATGAATCCGGGTCCTCAACGTAAAGATCCAGAATGCCTCACGTTGATCCAAACGTCTGTTTCTATTCCCTCCCCTAACTTGGGGTGAAATTGACTCAATGACCTGTAACCTAAAGTTTTTAACTCCATCTTTGGAACAGTGTGTAAAGGGTTTTGGGATGGGGTGATTCATATCACCTTTGGTGATCAGTCGCAGATGTTCCATCATCCTAATCTTAAGATTCCTAACTGTCCTTCCAACATATTGGCTACCACAACCACATGTGATGAGGTAGATAATATCGGATGAGTTGCAATTCATGAAGGATGTGATATTATGCACTACCCTCATGTTACTTGACACAAATGATTTCGATTAATTCATCTTTTTGCAAATCTTACAATTTTGACATGGGAAAGTACCCTTGGGTAAGGTCGATTTGATTTTTGATCTCTGAGGCAAAGAGGCTGGGGGAATAATGTGGTGGCTAGTGTTTTAGCCTTCCTATAAACCACATTGGGGCCCGATGATACAAAAGGTTTCAAGATAGGATCTAGGGAAAGTACTGGCCAGTGTTTTTTTAGAATAAATTTAATTTGTTCAGCCTGAGCACTAAAAGATGTAATAAACAAAGGTGAATCGTTCATTGAGGACCTCCGAGGTGATTGCTGAAACAATTCCTCCCTATTGATAGCAGAGACCTCCTGAATAGACTTAGACAAATCTAATGGGTTGTAAACCCGCGGTATAAAACGATTATAGAGGTCCATAACCTGGTGATCATAGTCTTCTCTGGTGGAACAGTTATGCCAAAGATGCATAAATTGACCTTTTGGTATATCCTTAATGAGGGCCCTTGGGTGACAACTGTTTGCTCGCAGAAAAGTATTTCAGGAATTGGGCATCTGAAAAATATCAGATTGTACTTTAATTGAGATATCCACATAAAGGTGAAGATCCAAATAATGTACGTTATGGTGATTAAATGTGTATGTGAATTTAAGATTATAATAATTTGTGTTAAGTGTATTAATGAAGGAAAGAAGTGTCACCCTCCCAAATCAAAAGCAAATCATCAATAAATCGTTTATAGAAAAAAATTTGCTCCCTATAAGTGTTATTATCTCCAAACACGTGGAACGACTCCCACCACCCCATAAAGAGGTTAATGTAGGAAGGAGCAAAACTTGTTCCCATAGCCGTTCCACGTGTTTGGAGATAATACACCCCATCATAAAGGAAATAATTGTGAGTTAAAAGAAAATTAATAGAATCTAACAGAAAAGTGATTTGTGCAGGTGAAATGTCAGTGCGTGTGAGAAAGTGGCGAACAACTGTCAATCCTTGCTGATGTGCAATCACTGTATACAACGACACAACATCCAGAGTAACCCAAATCAGGTCAGGTCTCCAGGTTATTTCCCCAATGTATTTCAGGAGATCTCCGCTATCAAGGATGAACGAAGGTAGACACCTCATCAGGGGCTGAAGAAACTGATCCACATATCGCGAGACACCATCTCCCAAAGATTCAATACTGGAAATAATCGGCCTCCCAGGAGGGAAGACCAATGATTTATGAATCTTCGGGAGATGGTGAAACACGGCAGTGGTTGGTGTAACATTGAAAAGATATTTTCTGTCATTGTCATTGAGGACGCCCAGCATCGTGCCCTCATCAAGGAGTTCCCTTAGTTCCTCCTGGAACTTCCTAGTATGGTCAGATCGCAGTACAGCATAGGAACAAATATCACTCAGTTGTCTCAAGGACTCCCTGTGATAGTCATCCCTATGCTGCACTCCGACTGCTCCCCCTTTATCGGCATTTTTAATTATTAATTTCTTATTTTCTTATTTTTCTTTGAAATGAATAATTAATTAATTAATCATTAAAAATGCTCAGGTAGACTATGATCAAAACACACATAACAATAAATAATAATTCATTACAGTAGCGGCTATCTGCTATGGTAATGAAGTTGCATGATTGTAATTGTTATTAATAGTATGCGGGAGCAGGGGGTCTCCTGAGATGACTCACATTGATTTCAGCCTTGGGGACCCCCTTCTTCCAGAGTTACAGGCCCAGATATGGGGTGGCAGTATCCAATTATTTACATGTCTCACGTCACGCGACGTGGACGCTTTTAAAATGGCGGTGACACAGGCATCCGATGTCCCATACTGGGGCCTGTAACTCGGGAAGCAGGGGGTCCCTGAGCAAGAAATCAATGCGGTTCAGCTCAGGAGACACCTTGCTCCCGCACACCGCTAAGGCAATGAAGGGGTTAAGGCACAATAGCATGTTTATTGGGGACAATTGACCCCAATAAACATTGCAATACACAACACACCCCCTCTACCACCCTAACATGCATCAAATAGTTGAATTTTTTTATGCACAGGAATTATACTGCAGGCCGGCGGTGGTCCTCGGGTGGTGTCCGAGGGCGCCACAGGGGTCACTGGTCCCCGCAGCCTGTGGTACCAATCATGTGCCCCCCAAAAATATAAAAAATACATAAATACTTTTAAATAAATACACCCCCTCCCCGCATTCTAACACATACAGTACTGGGCAAAATTACTATTATCCACATATGGATAATAATGCATTTGCCCATTTAAAATACATTAATCAGAATAAATAAAGTGAATAAATCTTGCACTCACCCCTGCCAGGCTGCCACGATGAAGGCTGTCCTCATCCTCATCCCGTCCAAGCCTTCCGGTGCTGTAAACAATACAGAAGAATAAAAAGAGACAATCTAATGTCCCCTAACCCCTTAATCAGATTAGCGGTTAGTAACCGCTAGAGTAATTAAGGGGTTAACCTCCCCTCCCCCACTACCCACCCGGGAGGACTCACCACCCACCCTTTGGGAAAATAACCCCTTCACCCACCCCTGCTACCCACAATAAAAAAAACTACACAGAACAGCCCCACTACCCACCTACTAGGCCCCACAATAAACATTACAATATTTAATAAACAATACATAACCCACCCACCTCCTGTGCCCCCCATAAAAAACATGGTTTATTGTTTTACATACAGGCTTAATACCCCAGGCCAATGGGGGTCCCCGGTGGTCCCGACGGGTGTGCCCATGAGTGTCTTGGGGCCTCCGGTTGGTCCCCGCTAGGCACCGTGGGCCTCCAGGTGGTCCTCGCAGGTAACTGTGGGCCCCAATGTGGTCCACAGGTGGTCCAGCGAGTGTCTGGGGGTCCCTGAGTCGCCCCCACAGGTGTATGGGGGCCCTCAAGTGGTTCCCACGGGGGTCTGGGGCCTTCAGGTGGTCTCTGCGTGTCTGCGGGGCCCCAGCTGTGGGGCCCCCGGTTCTTCCCCGCAGGTGGCCCACGAGGGTCCGCATGTGGTACTTGTGGGCTTCCAGGGGTCCTCGGGTGGTACCCTTGGGCATCTGGGGGTCCTCAGGTGGTCTCCATAGATCCCTGCAGCCCTGCGGTACCAACCCTGTATGTAAAAAAATAAACATGTCATATATTTAAATAAATAAATCCACCACCACCATCACCACCACCACCACCACCATCACCACCACCACCACCACCCCCACCACCACCACCACCACCACCACCACATACATACTGTATATACAGTACAGTAATGGTCGAAATAACTATTATCCAGATATGGATAATAGATTATTTGCCCAGTATTAAACACATTAACCAGCATAAATAAAGTAAATAAATACAGTTCTACTTACCCCAGCCAATATGATGGCGTCCTCATCAGGATCTGTAAGGTCCCTGTCCTCCGTTGCCAGAAAATACATAGCAAAATACAATCTAATGTTCCCTAGCCCCTTAATCACCTTTGTGGTTAATAACCGCAAAAGTAATTAAGGGGTTATTAATACCCACCCAGGAGGCCTAACCACCGTCCCCACGCAACTACCCCCACCATTCACCAATTAATTTGTACAGTGGATAGATTATGCCCATATATAATATATATAATATGGGCATAATTAACCAATATACAAAGAAATGTTTAAGGATTAAAAAAACAGGCCCAAATAAAAAGATCACATAGCAACATCAAACACAGCACATCGCAAAATAAAACACAGCACATAGCCAATTAAATATATAACAAATGCCAATCAAACAATTGAATGGTACAGTGGGTACATGATGCAAATAATCTGTGCATCATGTAACACTTTGCCAGTCAATGCTCAAACTAAAAGAAACAATTACAAACAAGATCCAATGCCATCCAAACAATAATAAAATAAAAACAAAGCAAGAAGTGAACAGAAATAAATGACCAACAATCAATTAATCCAATCCAAAATAAATTACACAATTCACTATTAAAACACCAAAACTAAACCATTATGAAATAAAGGAAAGTTCAAAGTAACCACCATCAGCCAAAATCTAACTACCAAAAACAAGCCCCCTTGAAATAAACTAATGAAAACAGCACAAAAAATTACATCGAACTAAATAAAAATAAAAATTACATTGCACAAACATTTCTAAACAAACAAGCAAAATACATTTAAAATACATCAAAACAAGCCAAACAAGCATTTGCACAAACAACCATTGATTGTTCCTGTATGTATATCCATAGGGACATACATAAATACAGGGGCACCTGAGGATCCCCGGACGCCCACGGGTACCACCCGAGGACCCCTGGATGCCCAAAGGTACCACCTGCGGACACACTGGGGACACCTGTGGGGAAGAACCAGGGGCCCTGTGGACCAGCAGGGACCACCTGACCCACAGGGACCACCTGGGAACCACCCAAGGGCCCCAGACTCCCGTGGGAACCACCTGAGGGCCCCCAGACACCTGTGGGGATGACCCAAGGGCCCCTAACACTCGTGGGACCACTCATGGACCCCATTGGGGTCCGCGTTGACACACGAGTATCACCTGGAGACCCACAGCGCCTAGCAGGGAACACCCGGAGACCCGCAGACACCTGTGGGTACCCTCCGGGGTGCACTGTGGGGCCTGCGGACACCCATCGGGACCACTGGGGACCCCCATTGGCCTGGGGTATTAAGCCTGTATGTAAAATAATAAATCATGTGGGTGGGTTATGTATTGTTTATTAAATATTGTAATGTTTATTGAGAGGCCTAGGAGGTGGGTAGTGGGGCTGTTATGTGTAGTGTTTTTATTGTGGGTAAAAGGGGTATTGTCCTCAAGGGTGGGTGGTTAGGCCTCCCGGGTGGGTAGTGGGGGAGGGTGGGTTAACCCCTATCTATGTATAAAAACAAATTGGATGCAACAGAATTGATGCCTGAAATAATCGGTCACCTTAGAGGTTTAGTTAAGTCCTCGTGGATTTTAGCGAGGAAATAAAAAAGAATATATCGCTATATCGATGATGTGATGATGTTATGGAATGGCACCATTGATGAACTCCTGGAGTTCGTTGACATTCTTAATAGTAACGAACTCAATCTGTTTTTGACTTTAGAACATGATCATGACAAAGTGATGTTCTTAGATGTGTGCATCTCTAGGGTATTGACAACACCATTGCTACCATGATTCACCGCAAGGCCACAACTACAAACAGCCTTCTTACTGCCAGCAGTCATCATCCTAGATCTCTCATTAACGGTATCCCAGTTGGCCAGTTTTTGAGATTAAAACGCAACTGTAGTAACTATGCCGATTTTGAGATACAGGCAGGCTTGATGGCCGAGAGGTTCTATGAACGTGGCTATAGCAAGCGAATAGTGAAGTTGGCATACAAAAGGGCCAAGTACACTCCACGCTGTTCATTGTTACAAGATAAGATTACAGAAACGGACGACAAAACAGTAAGATTTATTGGCTCCTTTAATAACCAATGGAAACATGCTAGGGATATTATATGTAAACATTGGCATATTTTGAGGGCAGACAATATTATTGGTGAATTTTTGCAGGACCATCCATCTATGGTCAGCAGGAGGGCAAGAAATTTGAACGATGTTTTGGTTCCTAGCCACTTTGATGAAGAGGTCAAGAGGACCTGGATACCCCCGAAACCACAAGGGTCATTCAAATGTGGCAAATGTAAGGCGTGTGATCACATACTTACCACCAGTACATATTCTAATTGGAATGGAACCCAGACTTATAACATCAGAAAGTTTATTAATTGTCAGACCACAGGCGTTATATATCAAGCCATTTGCGACTGTGGCAAAGTATATGTTGGTAAGACCCGCCGTCCATTTAAGGTAAGGGTCTTGGAACATATGGGTTTCATACGCAATAAAACGGATAAACCTCTAGCGCGACATATTAATTCTGTGCACCAAGATAAACAAACAACTGTAAAGTTTATTGGTATCGACCATTTCTCAATGGACCGTAGACATGGGGACTGGGACACAGTTCTGTTACAAAAAGAGGCAAGATGGATATATACATTACAGACACTATCGCCCAAAGGTTTGAATGAGGGATTTGTGTTTACCCCGTTCATTTAAGATCACGTCAACTGACCCAGAGCACATATGAGTATAATTGAATATACTGTCAGCGGCATTGGAGTGTCTCCCCCTTTATAAATAGGGGTATATATTCCATCTCTTGTATATATACCTACTGCTACTGCTCTATGCTGCACAGAAATTTGTTACCCAGCAATCACATTTTGTTACACCGTGACTCCATACTGTATATTTTTAACTGTCGGTCAATTACATAGTACACAGTGTCACACAGCTAAGCTACATCAAGTGTATGATACACCTATCTACATTATACCACAGGGCTAATTCCACCTGCCATTTTTATTAGTTGTATTTAATATCCCTTATAACAGGTTAGATATGAATTCCTCAATATCTGAACTCTGTATGCATCATTTACAGAAGATGAGTATGCTATAACCTGATTAAATGTACTTTACAAGTTTCATCCATGTTGATAGAGATTTTTCATTATATTTCATCTCAGGGGTTAATACTGTATCTTTACCCCATTACCATGTTCACAATTTGCTGACTATCAGGAGTATTAAACACTGATTGCAGAGATCAAGTGCTGCGGTGCAGTTTATTTTAATTTATGCACTGCTGCAGTTAAGATTGTGACTACATCAACTGCATTTATTTAAGGAGAGTCTAGGTTTATCAGTTAGTGCTGTATTAGTGACTTTTCAATAGCACTGCATGGAAACACCTCCAGGAAGAAACTTCAAGCCAATAGAAACACTGCAATGCATATATAAGTTTTACTAGGATCTATGGGACTTCCCCCTCACACTTATAGCCTTGAGAAAGCGTTTCCTATTGCGAAACACGCATGTCGGCTTCTGTCATGTGCACGCGCGCCGTCAGTACTCACGTGGTAGCATTATTGAGTTGCAGAGCAAACGGCTACCAGACGGCTAACGTGTACTCCCTTCAATGTTGGGCAGCAGTCTTTGTGGTGACTCGGTGACGCATGGTGAGGTGAGGGCTGCTTGATTTTCCTTGTTATTTTGTTGCATTAGTGTAACCAGTACTCCTAACGGTGGTAGCACATTCATTAATATGTGCATAGGCATACCAAAAGCCACACCGTTTCTAGGGGTATATAAGCCACGGCGTTTGCATTTATGAGTGGTATTAGCTCTATGTATTCATGGACTTCATTAGCTAGTACACAGGTGATTTATATGTGAATTTATATGGTACATATGTGACTGATTTACCTTCACTGGATCTGTATACCATAAGCTCATTGAGCAGTTTACTAACAGTGTGTTCAGTGCTGCTTTGTGGCAGTATTATAACAGTGTCTCTTTCTCACTCAGTATCCACTAAGGCAGGGGGGCGCAAACTTTTTTCCCTGCGCCCCCCTGCCGGCTGTCCCCTCACTCCCATGCCCCCCCCAACCCCATCTTACCCGCGCTCCGGCGTAATGACGTCACGTTGCCATAGCAACGTGACGTCACATGACCTCGCAGCGTCATTTTGACGCCGCGTTGCCATGGCGACGCAGGGAGGAAGCCGCCAGAGCCACGGTAAGTTAGGTTTACAGAGGCTCTGCAGCTCCCCTGGCACTTGATTTAAGTGCCTTCGGGAAGCGTCGGCAGTCTCGCGCCCCCCCTGGGGGTCGCGCCCCACAGTTTGCGCACCGCTGCACTAAGGAACCTTTTCCAGCACATTAGACAGGTTTCTTTCCACCATACACAGCTTTATAGTGGCATTAGCACTCCTGACAGTGGAAGCACATTCATTAATATGTGCACAGGTATACCAATAACCACACTGCCTATAGGAGTCTTTGAGCCTCTGCACATTGTGTTCTGTGTTTAACAGCCTACTCCTTTAATATTTTGGAGCTAATTAGCTGCTGTTAAGTGACTATATGTATCCACCATGAAACCTTTTTCTGCATACTAGATAGGTTTCTTTTGATCATACACAGTTTTATAGTGGCATTAGCACTCCTGACAGTGGAAGCACATTCATGAATATGTGCACAGGTATACTGACAACCACACTGCCTATAGGAGTCTATGAGCCTCTGCACATTGTGTTCTGTGTTTATCAGCCCACTCTTTACTATTCAGGAGTCAACCAGTTGCTGTTAGGTGGCTACATGTTGGATTGTAGAGAGAATCTACACTTTCCATTTATGGATTAGTGATTTGCAAAGTGAGCACACACTGGTTTGAAATACTGATCTTTTTGTCTGTACCTAGCATATTATGATCCATTTCACATTTCACCTTCACCATCTGGGACCTGTCTGACACCTGAGACAGGTATTGAACTGCCCCTCACTGATACCAGCGTACACCTAATTAACCACTAATAGGGATTACTGTATACCGGCTCCCTGGGACAGTTTGATCCAATTAACCTCAAATTGTCGCCTTACTTAGTTACCCGGAATATCATATATATTCATCATAGGGTATCATGTATGTGTGACATTTGTTGAATTTTAACACCCATTATTTTAATTAGTATAGCATTAAAAATTATTTTTAACATTCACATTATACATCAGGGGGTATTGAGTGCTTATAGTGGGTTCTTGCCTCTTTATTACTTACCTTATACGTCACCCATTAGCACCCTACCCCCACATTATTACTTTGTACTTAGCTGAAGCGGGGTTCTTCTATATTGAACTTAACAGGCATTCAATGGGTTAAGATTTTATTTTGTTTAGAAATGTATGTAATAATCAAAATTAGACTTCCGGTATGGCGTGCGGATGAAAAGTTACACTTCACTAAGGCTCCAGGGATCCCCTAGCAATTTGAAGGTCAAAAGAGCCAGAGCTTAAAACAGAACCACATATAAACCTGGCAGACAAGTAAGAGAGCATCCTTGATTGAGGAGAAATTTGTTGATAGACAAAGTCCTGAGTATACCAGGCCCCAGCATGCCCCCGGAACATCAAAGAAAGGGCAGAGAAGAAGTATGGGAGCCTGAACAAAAGCCTGAGCTCTGTGTAAGGGATCGGGGGAAACGCGCCTCTCAGCGGGTCCCCGTCACCTCTGCTACCAGTACGCCTGTCAGTTTCGGTCCCCCTCCCCGTCGGCTCCTCACCCCTTCTTCTCAGGCGCCATGCCGCTCCTCCGCGGTGCACGCCACATCCCTTCACACGCGGCCGGGGCACGCGCACGGCAATCTTACAGAGTGCGCGCACACCCAATCCTCTTGGCCGTCCTCCCGTGCCGCTGGCTCCGCCCCCCATAGGCTGAAGGCAATTTCCACTACTCACCTATCTGACTACCTCCCTGCACACCTGGACCTATCCCTGGGCTTACTCAGACAGGCCTCCGCTCCACCCCTTGCTACCATTGGTCCTCCAGCATGTATAATCCCAGTCTGCCCTCTCCTTCCTTGCTCTGCATAGTTCTTCCGTGACTCCTGTTGTGCAGTTGGCTATGCCAAGCTCTGTTCTCTGTTACAGCTCTTGTTCCTGTCCCTGACCCTGTTGGATACCTTTGGATTTGATCTCGGCTCTTGTTTGACTACGTGTACCTCGCTACCCCTGGACTCGGCTTTAGACCTCACTATGCTGCTATCTCCTGCCCCTGACCCATGGCTCTTGGATATTAACCCTCGGACTTCTTGTACCCCGGACGCAGCAAGTAACCCTATCTTACCACACTCTGGGCACGCCCTCACTGCTGTGGATGCGTGTTATTCCCTTACCCACCTCAGTACTGGGGACTGGCTAGGTCTGCGGGCATACAGGCATTACATTATGCAGAGCCCAACAAATGCAGACCCCCCTGAGGTGGGCCAAAGTGTCACTATGGATCACTGGCAATTTTTAAGCGACCAAGTCACGGCCGTGGCGCAAGAACTTTCTAAACTCTCCCTGCGGGAATCTCCAGCTGCACCATCCCCTTCTGCCCCAGTACCTATGGGCAACTCTGAGCCACGTATTCCACCTCCCAACCGATATGCTGGAGACCCCCTTACTTGCCGGGGATTCTTGAACCAATGTGATGTCCAGTTTGAGATGTCCCCATCTCGGTTTCCCTCAGGTCATTCTAAAGTGGCTTATGTCTATGCCCTGCTCACGGGCGATGCTCTCGCTTGGGCTTCTCCCCTCTGGGAGCACAGACCTGACTTAACACAAGACAATCCCAGATTCCAGTGAGAGCTCCAGCAGGTCTTTGACACGCCAGCGCGTAGGGAGACTGCCGCTTCTTCCTTGTTTTATCTCTCCCAGGGTCGCAGTCGGCTGCAAGATACGCGGTGGAGTTCCGCACCATCGCTGCAGAGACTCAGTGGAATGACGAAGCTCTCGCCACGGCATACTGGCAGGGTTTGTCCAAATCCCTCAAGGACGATCTCGCAGCTCATGTTCGCCCCTCATCTCTAGAGGATCTCATTGCCCTCAGGATCCGGATGGACCAGCGCATTCAAGAGCGAGGCCACGAGCGCCAGCGTCCCCGTTTTATGTCACTCTTGCCTGTTTCTCCTAGGTCTCCTCCCTTGGCTCTTCCTGCGTTGGACGCTCCCGAACCAATGCAAATCGGTAGCCAACAGCTTCGGACCGCTAAGAGAACACGCCGCCGAAATGAGGGTCTCTGCTACTACTGCGGCTCCCCAGAACACCAACTACGTCACTGTCGACTCAAACCAGGAAACGAGAATGCCCAGTAAAGGTAGAAGGGCTTTTACTGGGTACCATTTCTCCTTGCCCCTCTTCCCCCAAACAGCTACCGAAGAGAATTCTTCTCCCCATAACTCTTGAGGGTCCCAATGTTCGGGTAGAGGTTGAAGCCTTCATCGACTCCAGGTCTGACTGGGTACCATTTCTCCTTGCCCCTCTTCCCCCAAACAGCTACCGAAGAGAATTCTTCTCCCCATAACTCTTGAGGGTCCCAATGTTCGGGTAGAGGTTGAAGCCTTCATCGACTCCAGGTCTGGTGGTAACTTCTTGGATCACGACTATGCCTGCAACAACCAAATCCCGTTAGTCAAGAAGAAGTCACCCATCGGCCATCGACGGTCAACCGCTCCAACCAGCCTTCATTATTTGGGAGTCTGTTCCTCTCACCATGACCACTGCGGATGGTCACACTGAAGTCATCATCTTTGATGTTTTCCACTCCCCTACTGTCCAGGTCATTTTGGGATTGCCGTAGCTTCAGCTTCACAACCCGCGTGTTGATTGGACAGACGAACTACCGACCCAGTGGGTGCCTACCTTGGAGTAGACGGTCACTCCCCCGTTACCATGCTCGCGGTTTCTCTACACTTCTTCACCTTCTCTCTCTACCCTGCCGTAGGCGTACCATGACTTTTTGGATGTCTTTAACAAGACACAGACAGAAGTCCTACTGCCTCATCGTTCATACAACTGCCCCATCGAATTAATTCCTGGTACCACACTCCCCAAGTCTAAGTCATATCCCCTATCTGTGCCCGAGACCGAGGCTATGGCAACCTACATCCAGGAGAATCTTAAGAAAGGGTTTATTCGGAATTCCACCTCTCCCGCCGAGGCAGGTTTCTTCTTCGTGAAAAAGAAGGATGGCTCCCCACGACCCTGTATCGACTTTCGTCTCCGCCCCCATCCTCCGGCACCCGGATACATCCCTTCCTTTCACCCTAGAGGTTGATGCTTCTGATGTGGGGGCTGGAGCAGTACTCTCGCAAAGATCTTTTCCCCAAGAAAGACTCAATCCTTGTGGATTCTTTTCTAGGAAATTCTCTCAGGCCGAGAGAAATTATGATGTCGGGAACTGTGAACTTTTGTCTATCAAGTTAGCTTTGCAAGAATGGAGACATCTTCTCGTGGGTACCAAAGAGCCAGTAGCTATTCTCACCGATCACAAAAACTTACTATACTGTTGCGGCCGCATTTATTCTCCTACTTACCCGGATAAATGCGAGGATTTTCTCCGTTTCTCACGGAGTTTCCCGCGCAGTGGCCGCATCATCAGATAAGCGCTAATGGCGCTTATCATTGAAAGCGCCCGTGGTGCGGGAAACCTAAAGAAACAAAGCCGCGCGCTGCCGCGTTTTTAAAAATCCCGCGGTGGTGGCCGCAGGAGAATAAAGGCATCCGCCACTGTATATTGAGGGGGCTCGTCGCCTTGGATCTCGTCAAGCACGTTGGGCACTTGTCTTCTCTCATTTCAATTACACGATTTCCTATATTCCGGGTACCAAGAATATCAAAGCCGATGCTCTTTCTCGACAATTTTCTACGGAGGAAGGATCTAACGAATCTTTGGAGACTATTCTTCCCGCAAAGTATATTATTTCTGCCAATACTTTTGATATCCTGGATGAGATCAATAAAGCCCTGGCCCATATCCCTGGGAGATTTAGGGTGCCAGAGGGATGTCTGTATGCTGCTCCACGTTTTTGCCACAAGATCTTAGAGTGGGGGCATTCTTCCAGATCTGCTGGTCATCCAGGCTTCAAGAGGACAGTGGATCTTATTAAACGGACCTTTTGGTGGCCTAAAATGAACAAAGACATTTTTGATTTCACCAGAGCTTGTCCAGTCTGTGCTCAGAGCAAGTCCGCCCGACACAAACCTTCCGGTCTTCTCCTGCCTCTGCCTATTCCGGAACGGCCTTTGAAGCATATTTCCATGGACTTTATTGTGGAACTCCCAACTTCTAAGGGGATGAATACGATCCTTGTAGTTGTGGACAGATTTTCCAAGCACACACACTTTATACCCCTCAACTCAGCTACTTTGGCTGACATTTTTTCTAAAGAAATTTTCAGGCTACAACGGAGTGAATTTCCATTGTCTCAGACAGGGGTACTCAATTCATCTCTAAGTTTTGGCGAGCTTTCTCTCAGAGACTTGGCATTTCCCTCCTTTTCTCCTCGGGTTACCACCCGTAGACCAACGGTCAGACGGAGAGAATGAATCAGACCTTGGAGCAGTATCTCAGATGCTTTGCATCAGAATCTCAAGATAACTGGGTGGACTTATTACCCTGGGCAGAGTTCGCCATTAATTCACTGAAGAATGAGTCCACGCAAGAGTCGCCCTTCTTCATTAATTATGGGTTCCACACCAGCAGTCTTCCCCTCTCCTCCCTCCCCTCTGGTGTACCTGCAGCAGATTCTCAGGTGTCTAGTTTACAAACCTTGTGCAAGAAGATTCAAAAAGCCTTACATGGTGCCGTCCAAAAACAAAAAACTAAAGCAGATCGGCGACGTCAAGTGGGGCCGGAATACAAGCCCGGAGTCAAAATTTGGCTTTCTTCAAAAAATATCAAGCTTAAAACTCCTTCCCAGAAGCTGGCTCCCAGATTCTTGGGTCCCTTCAAGGTCCTTGAACGGATCAATCCTGTAGTGTACCGACTCTCGCTACTTCCCACCATGAAGATACCCTCTGTGTTCCACGTGTCCCTCTTGAAACCCTTCATTCCAAATGTACATTTTCCGGACCGTCCTCGGAGACCCAATCCCGTCGTAATACAAGGGCAACAGGAATTTGAGGTCCATTCCATTCTCGATTCACGTTTTTCCAGGGGCAGACTTCAGTTCCTCGTTCATTGGAAAGGATATGGTCTGGAGGAACGCTCCTGGGTACCCTGTCATCATATTCACGCTCCACCTCTTCTTAAACAATTTCGTCAGAAATGTTCTTACAAACCTTGGGAGGATCGTCCGGAGTCCGATCCTCAAGGGGGGGGGGGAGTACTGTAAGGGATCGGGGGAAAGCGCCTCTCAGCGGGTCCCTGTCACCTCTGCTACCAGTACGCCTGTCAGTTTCGGTCCCCCTCCCTGGCGGTTCCTCACCCCTTCTTCTCGGGTGCCATGCCGCTCCTCCGCGGCGCACGCCACATCCCTTCACACGCGGCCGGGGCACGCGCACGGCAATCTTACAGAGTGCGCGCGCACCCAATCCTCTTGGCCGTCCTCCCGTGCCGCTGGCTCCGCCCCCATAGGCTGCAGGTGATTTCCACTACTCACCTATCTGACTCCCTCCCTGCACACCTGGACCTATCCCTGGGCTTACTCAGACAGGCCTCCGCTCCACCCCTTGCTACCATTGGTCCTCCAGCATGTATAACCCCAGTCTGCCCTCTCCTTCCTTGCTCTGCATAGTTCTTCCGTGACTCATGTTGTGCAGGTGTCTATGCCAAGCTCTGTTCTCTGTTACAGCTCTTGTTCCTGTCCCTGCCCCTGTTGGATACCTTTGGATTTGATCTCGGCTCTTGTTTGACTACGTGTACCTCGCTACCCCTGGACTCGGCTTTGGACCTCACTACGCTGCTATCTCCTGCCCCTGACCCACGGCTCTTGGATATTAACCCTCGGACTTCTGGTACCCCGGACGCAGCAAGCATCTCGTTAACCCTTTCTCACCAGGCCCGGCAACGCATCTTACCACACTCCGGGCACGCCCTCACAGCTGTGGGTGCGTGTTATACCCTTACCCACCTCAGTACTGGGGACTGGCCAGGTCTGCGGGCATACAGGCGTTACACTCTGAAGGAGTGAATTCCACAGCCTCTAAAAAATAAGGTCTGGGAAGAGCCGTGAAACAAAGGATTGATCCTTTTTTTGTAGCACAAACAATGCAATTTAAAGGAAATTAATGAAGTAAAAGTGCATATTACATGATTAAGTACAAGAATTTTACAAAATGCAATAGAATTTGGGAAACTACTGAAGATATTGCAAAATGTAAAAAGCCAATTGCAGATGCAAAAAGAGAGCAAAAAGTAACACAGAGTAAACTTGATGTGCTACAGTAGAATATCGCATCAGAAGGAGAAATCTGAGACTAGTTGGAGTCCCAGAAGAAAAAAAAACTAATTTCAGGTTATTGCTTCATCTGGGGTCATATAGAGGGAGGAGGGTACAGAGAGAGTAACCTAACAAGAACCTATTTGCACTCGCTATCTCAAATAAATGATTAGGAACAATTTAATCCTTGGGTGGAGCCCATACACCATTTACAAAAACATATTAAAACATTTTATTCAACATCTATGCAAAGACACATAACAACTAGTAGGTTAAAAATTGATCAGGGGGTTGGTGGGGATGGAGGGTAACGTATTGGGTGCCTCTGATGTGCACCTGCAGTGATATCACACAGGTGATCAAGTGGAACAAAAAATGGAGTCTGGTCGATATGACACTGTATCTATTCCCTCAATGGGATACGTATGACTCCCTATTGCTCACATGAAACAGAGGAGCGAGCGTGTAATGTCTACTGCTGCTCATGCATACACTGCACACGAAAACACATATAACCTGTTATAGGATACAGATACTGTGCAAACCTATCAGTCATCAGTTTACACTCTAAATGCTACCATGCGATATTATTCACCAACTGATAGTTATGCTGTACACTTTTGCACATGTCCTGTATTCGGTGTGTATTACGTATGTACAGATGTAATCCCTAATTTGCTGTGAAGCAGGGAAACAGACCTCCTCCATGCAGCTATATGCAGCTAGTTGAGTCAACCTGTATTAGCAATAAACACAGTCCAGTATCAGAATAAGCCTTCTATAGGCTCGATCGCAAGCTTGCGATCCTGCTGGGGAGGTAACACAACCTGGTCTCGCCGTCTACTGTGGAGCAGGGAAACTGATCGCCTCCATGTAGCTGTATGTAACTAGCTGCGCCAAACTGTACTAACAATGCACAGCCGAATCTCAATATAAGCCTTCTAAAGGCTTGATCGCAGGCTTGCGGTCCTGCTGGGGAGGTTATTATACAACCTGGTTTCGCCGTCTATCTGTTACCACTCCGACCCCGCGTCGCCTGATGACGTCATCGTTGAGACATCTTAAAAGAAACCGACGTACGTTTCGCGCCACCTGGCGCTTTCTCAAGGTAATGCAGGCACTGCTGAAGCGTCATTTCCCTGGTATTTTATCTTCGTTGGCTGGGGGTACGCCTTTCAAAGAAGCCAATCATATTCGGCAGGGAAACATGACGCGGGCATCTGGAGACCTTACTATTAATTAGTATAGAGTTTGTGATGCTCTTAATGCCCTCTTAAAGGGATAGTCCATAATGTGGTCCAATTATTATATCGTTTTAAATGAACCTCATAGGTGTAAGTACACCCATGTTTAGATAGTCAGAAGTGGTATGCCATGAAGTCAGCTAAAGAATTGCGAGGTATATGCACAGGTAACGAACTAAATGAGGCTATGATAGTATTAAACCAACACTGTTGATGAATGAATCTCTATGTATACATATGCACACACTTATGATGGAATGTGTGGGTTGTAGGAATGTATGATCCTTAAACGGCCGCCTCTAGTAGTCAAAACGACCGAAGGGAGTTTTAAAAACTCCAACTGTATACCCCGAGCCCCAAAAATCAAAAAACATAAATGAGAGCATGTACATCGTAGTGTACGCATGTAGGAGTGTGTGATCTTAAAATTGCCGCCTCTAGCAGTCAATACGGCTATAGTGAGTTTAATACTCATGCTGTATACCCCGAGCCCCAGAATGTTAAGGTACACTCAGTAATCTGTGTATATGCAAGACCGAGATGCTAAACATATACTAATGGGGGGATATAGTCGTATAGTGCTATAGAAACGGGGAGTAAATATATCCCTCATTAAGTCCATGTGGCTGAAGGGTCTGGAAGGTGAATATATACTGGCATTCGCGTTGTAAGAGACGCTTATCCCAATTGCCCTTCCGGGGGCCCCACGGGAGATGTTCTATCCCACAGAATGTTAGATATTTCGGGTCCCCATTGTGGAGTTCATTGATGTGGCGTGTGACCGGGGTGTCTGTAATATTTCTTATCGCCCCCAGATGTTCCAGGACCCTCATCGTCAGAGCCCTGTGGGTTTTCCCTACGTACCGCATGCCACATCTACAGGTGATAAGGTATATGACTCCTACTGTAAGGCAATTGATGAAGCTAGTGATAGTGTGTTCTGTGGTATCTATCTTGTCCGGGATGCTTTTCGTGACCCCCATAAAGGGGCACGCCCTGCAGCGTCCACACGGGTAAGATCCCACTGGTCTCCTGTCACCTAGCCATGTACGGGGTGTTACAGTTCGGTAGTGGCTATGTACTAACCTATCTTTAAGGTTCCTAGCCCTCCTGCAGGTCATGGTTGGTCTGTCCTGCAGTACATGCCTCAAGTCAGGGTCATTCATCAAGACATGCCAGTGTTTTCCGAAGATGCCTTTCAGATCATTCCACTGTTTATTAAAATTACCAATAAACCGTATGATTTTTGTTTCTTGTGTAATGGTATTTTGTCTCTCAGCGAGTAGAGGTGTGCGTGACGTGTCTCTAGCTCGTGTATATGCTTTCCGAATG
Source organism: Ascaphus truei (assembly GCF_040206685.1). Classification (NCBI taxonomy): domain Eukaryota; kingdom Metazoa; phylum Chordata; class Amphibia; order Anura; family Ascaphidae; genus Ascaphus; species Ascaphus truei. The sequence continues at coordinate 203,000,280 of NC_134484.1, read as the reverse complement.
GAATTCTTAGAGTACCAACGATTTGTAAATCTTCGCTTCATGTCCACTGCTTGATTTTCAAATTCTTGTACCGTACTACAATTCCTGCGTAGCCTCAGGAATTGTCCCATAGGTATGTTCCTGGTTATGTGTAGTGGATGGTGGCTATCCGCACGTAAGAGACTATTAGTCGCTGTAGTTTTTCGAAAAATGGTTGTGGACAGCCTGCCATCACTCTCTTTGGAGATGGTTAGGTCTAAAAAGTTAAGGGCGCTCTCATTCACTTCCATGGTCAACCTGAGATTATGGTTATTATTGTTGAGTACACTGATGAACTCTTTCAACATTGGTTTGGGACCGCTCCACAGCATGATGATTTCATCAATGTAGCGGCCCCACCACTCAACGTGTCCAGTGTACTCTTCCAGGGCATCACTGAAAACCACCGTTTCCTCCCACCAGCCCAGATATAGATTGGCATATGTGGGAGCACAGGTGGTTCCCATCGCGGTACCCTGGATTTGATGGTAGACTTTTTGGTCAAACAGGAAGTAATTTCGTGTCAGTACGAAGTCCAGTAATTGAACAATAAACTCATTATGTTTGTTGCAGTGTGTGTCACGTTGAGAGAGAAAGTGTGTCACAGCCATAAGTCCCACATGGTGGGGTATACTGGTGTATAACCCCTCCACGTCCAGTCCTACTAAAAGCGTGTCAGGGGCTACCACCATGTCCTCCAACCTCAGGAGCACATCTTTTGTGTCTCTGAGAAAAGACGGTAGTGCGTTAACAAAGTATGCCATATATTTATACCCTAAAAACTAAAGCTCCACCCCTTTATGGGGGGGCTTGCACGTCACTAAATATGACATCATTTTGTAATACATAACAATATTAGATAAATGTACGTAAGCTAAAAATCATTATGGGGTTAAATGTGATGTTTCTGTTCTGCCACCTGGCATATGAGTATGAGAAACAGTTTCACTTTAAGAATCTGAGCTTATCTTAGACTGCGCTAACAAGGCTTCTCATAACTTTTGGCCTGTTTACACTTTCATTTGGAGCTGATTGGATGAGGAAAGATCAATAAAATCAGCTAGGAGCGAAAACATTCCATTCTCTGTTTCACACATTCGTTCACACAGATTTCTTCACGTAGAAAGATGACATAAAAACTTACAAAGACAAGACAAGATGGCGGACTAAAATAGTCAAATAAAATGGCTTCTTAGATCCTAATGCTGTTACGTCAGACCCCCTAATGTCTCAACTTTGTCACCATGAAGCTCTTACAGGCTGCTTTTTTTTCTATCAGCTATTGTGCTTTAGATTTTTAAGCATGAAAGCAGGGGGAAGAGAAAACAGCTTGTGCGATTGGGCATGTTTTTGCCCGCACCCACTCACTTCTTAGTGAATTCCATATCTGGCTTAATTTTTTATCGTTGGATTACAAATTTCACAATCGGGCGCAAAAGCTCACTGCTTAGTGAATCACCCCCAGTGTCTGTTAGAGTATCAAAAAGAGAGAAATAGGAAAGACTAGAGAAAGAGAGACAGAGAAATTAATAGACAAAGAGCATTGGGCAAAAGAAACAGAGGCGTTTGAAAGAGAGGGAAATAAAGGAAAAGGGGATGCTTGGGAGCTATCAGCTGTGAAAGGGAAACTGTGGCTACACTGAAATTCTTCTCCGCTGGAAGTGTTCACCATAGAGATACAGTACAACCCCTTTCTGTGTGGACTTTTAAGTGCTGAAGCTTACAGAAAAGGTACGTATCAGAGAAGTGTGTTTGTTCTGCTTCTATTAAAACCATATGTGTATTCTGAATCGAACAAATGTTTATAAAAGGCATACATGTAAATCCCATTTAGACATATATTGCAGATTAATGTTTTGTACAGAACATAGCAGAAAGTTAAACTGGTGTAAAATAAATGAGTGGAATTTGCAACTAATCATGTTTCATTGTTTAGTATATTTTACCCTTTGAACACTTTGTGATATACTGTAGTTAATAATTGAATCTGAAGCCACTCATTGTAAGATTGCACTGTGCTGGTTGTTGACAGACTTTGACCACAAATATACTGTACTCGGTCATTAAACATACAGGAAATTGTCTAGGAAAATTCTACCTCAAATACTTTATAACTTTTCAGGAAAGAAAATGCTGCAAAATTGTAAGTCTGGAGCAGTAGTCTCAATCTGTACAAATAGTAGTATTGTGTCTGCTTTCTCGAAATAATGGAACAAAGTATTTTAAAATGAGTTTCACTTCCCCCCCCCCCCTCCATTGCTGTGCTTCTAACATTATGGGTCTACTGTAGATATTTGGGAGGTTTTTGGGTGCATGGAAACACTACTATTTTTGCAACACATCTGTGGATTATTTTGTGATTTTAACTGTAATTCAGTAAAAGACGGTCTGAAAAAGTTGTGGTATACTGTAACTCCTTGCCGTGATTATTCTCTCTGTCTCTTGGGCACCATGATAAATCACAGAAATAGAGAGCACGTTTGTCACAAGAAATGCATGGAAATCCATTTTATACATAGTGATAATTTTGGATTGAATAATTTTTGTTCATTAATTTGAAGGCGTTGAACTATTGCTCTGATTTACTTTCACTTCAAGGAATAGTGTGTCAATGTTTCCTGAAACCAGTTAAATCACATTTTTGCACGGTTTACACTCTTGAGTATTTTGTAATAAATATAGCACAATGACATTTCTCGTGATATTGACATTCACTGCTTGAGAACAGGGGGTGCAGTCTTCGCCTGAGCCTCTGAGTCACCTGTGCTGAAACAGGGATATCCTGAAGACCTGTTGGGTTGGGTTGGGGACTGGAGTTGAGCACCCCTGATTTATGGTACATTTTAAAATATGCGCACTTTGCAGCAATTATTTTCTTTGTTTTTATGGTGTTGCACTCATTATTGTGTCCTCTTCATGGAAGGACGACTCACTATAATCATTAATAGTACAAAAAGTTGAAAGAATATAAATGATCACAACGCGAAAAGAAAAAGTCCTCCTGGGCGCTTGAACTCTGGATGGTGATGCGGATGCTCTCCAATGGATATAGAAAGAAAACAATACAATATTGCTTCAATAAATTTGTACAAACAAACTGTGATTTCTTATCACCTCACTGCGCACACATTTTGATGTAAATTCACTTAATCCATATGAATATAGCACCCCGTGTTCCTTAAAGATTGCACTTTAATACAATCTCTAGTACTGATCAAATATAATATGTTAGTATTATTATTGGATCCACTCTTTGCCGAATATTAATGTCAGTGTATTACATATATACTCTAGCTCTTAATGCTTGAATATGTAGTGAAAAAAGATTCTTCATTTACTTAGCTTATAAAACCTTTGATATGATGTCCCAGGTTTTAAGACGCCCCTCCCCACTTCCCAAGTTAGTAGGTCCTTTCATTTTACTGGATATAGGGCCTCATGCAGTAAGCGACGATTATGTGAAATCGGCAAGCTTATCGATTAGTCATGTTATTGGCGTTTTTCCCTCTCCGTATGCAGTAAGTGCCGAATACATTCAAAATCAACCAGAAAACAAATCCGCCCACTCTCACGATGATGAGCCGATCACACACAGGTGTATCGGCGTGCGTGGCGGGGTGCTGTTAGGTTGCACAATCACAAATCTTGCTGAATCAGGCGAAACAAGCATGTTTTTGATTGCGCGCCATATTTAAAGGCAACGTGTACTGCTAATCATTCTCTGTGTTGTTGGGAGTGAGAGAGAGAGAGACGCACAGAGCTGGACGATTGAACATTTGCATATTGACTGAGAGACTTGTTGTGTATTGGGTGAGCTTTGTCCTTTGTTGTTTTGTTTACATCTTTGTCTTGTTTTATATGTGGAAGTGGGTCGTGTGATTGCCTGTACATTTCTTGTCTGTTTTTTGTGAGTGCTGGAAGTATGCCCGCAAAGCGTGGGAAGAGTGATGCTGGTGGGAGTGGGAGTGCTACTCGTGCGAGTACGCGTCGGAGTGAACGTTCTGTTCAGGGGAGTGATGTTGCTGGTGCACCGAGTGGTGTTGCTGGGAGTGGGAGTGCTGTTGTTGGGAGTGGGAGTGCTGTTGCTGTGAGTGGGAGTGCTGTTGTTGGGAGTGGGAGTGCTGTTGCTGTGAGTGGGAGTGCTGGTGCTGTGAGTGGGAGTGCTGGTGCTGGGAGTGCTGGTGCTAGGAGTGTGAGTGCTGGTGCTAGGAGTGTGAGTGCTGGTGCTAGGAGTGGGAGTGCTGGTGCTAGGAGTGGGAGTGCTGGTGCTGGGAGTGCTGCTGGTGGCGCAGTTGCTGATGGGGTGTCTGGTGGTGGCGTGCTTGCTGGTGGCCAGCTTTTGGAGGCTCTTCCATTGGAAGAAGGAGAGTCCAGTCAGCACCAGCCAAGCTCTGACCCTAAACCTGCTCGGAAAAAACGTGTGGAGAAGCCACGTAATCCTCGCTTCAATGACCAGGAAAATAGGGCTCTTGTCACTGGCATTCTGGAGCACTATGACAGTCTCTATGGACATTTAGTAGGTAAGTGTAACTTTACATTTATTATTCAAATACATGTGATCCTAGGTCATCTGAGTTTTGTTCATATGCAAATATGGGTACACAATATCTTTCTATGTTCATTAGTGTGGAAACACAGCTTTTTATCATGCCTTACAAGGACAAATAAACACAGCCGGTCAATTTGCCAGAACTGCATACAATATGAATGCAACCTTGCTTACATGTATAGGTTTAGTAGTGAATGCTCATGTGCTGCACATATTACACATAAAACAGCATGTTTGATATCTCTTGGAACAGCTAGCAGTGTAGGAAACTGGTGCTTATATTATTATTCATTTACCTCATATCTTTTATATGTTTTTCAAGGGCGGACAAGTGCAGCAAGCAAAAAAGAAATGTGGGACACAATAGTCATTGGTGTCAATGCCTGTGGGAATAGTGTCAGGGACAAGTATCATTGTCGGAAAAGATTTGATGATATTAGGTCCAAATTGAAAAAGAAAATACAAGACCAACGCGTGCATGCTACTGGCACTGGAGGTGGGCCCACACCACAACGTCTCATATTGACTCCATTGGAGGAGCTGCTTCGGCCAAAATTACTTACCGTCGTCGTGGAAGGCTTGGCTGGTGACCGTGACATTGGAATTTATCCGTCACAATTTCCAGCAGGTGATAAATATTACTGTACTAGGCGTGTCGTTGCTTACAGTTATTTTGCATATTTACACTGCTTTTTATACTGTCTTCACAATATAAGCATACCTGCATCTATATATGTATATGTCTGATTCTGTATATATATATCTCAAAATAGACATATATGTAGTAGTCCTACTAAAAGCAGTAACTAATATAGCACGTGCCATTGCGTGCTCATTTACATGTGAATTCCCAAAATGCATAGCTGCAGTGGAAGCAATTGATGGTGGGCGAAGATGGGGAACAACAGGGTAGTACACATGTGTAACACATGTTCATGAGAAATTATTAGTAGCTACAGGTACAGAACAGAAATATGTATCATATTATTGTGTATTTTATTGATTTTACTCCGACAAACATGACATTACTGCCTATTTTAAGCATGCATCAAAGAAATTGCATGTAACGGCCTACAAACATCACTGGCACTAACACATCTATAGTTGCTTATGAAAAGGTCCATTTTTGCTTTATGTCATATACAGACAGCATAATGAGGCACACGTATCATATGTTATGTCATTGTTTTCATAACTTTAACACTGCAGATGACTACTTAGCTCATCTACCATTGTGTTAAAGCAGCTGCAATTAATATCTCATCACAGCATACACTTCAACAGAGGGGGTGGGGTTCAGCACACACACTAATTACAGCCTCATTTCACGGTCAACTTAGTTCACACCATTTGCACCTGTTTCAAGTCATTGAAAGGTGTGGCTGATTAGGCTTTTTGGGGAAGGGAATACCTTTCTTACAACCTGAATAGCACAACTGAAGTTAATCACACTCATTTGAAAGCTTAACTCTAGCTACTAAATGCCCCAACAACTCATTACTTATCAAAGCGTACGTCACACATTAGTTCACTCATATCTATAGTTGAACTACTATGAAAGACACATTATCACACACTGCATGTGTTGTCTTGTTGAGTCACAGCCACATTCAGGTGTGCCACATCTTCGATTAATGTACCACACATATCCTCTACCAAAAACAACACTTTTTGCAATATGACCACCTTCATGATAACCATTGTGAATGGTCATCTCATGATAGTTATGTACATTATGATACTGATATCACTACACAACATATGATTTTTATGTACTCATTTAATCTATTTATCCTCACGCATTACTGCAGAAACATAGTATGTTGTATGTTAGGGAACTCAAAAATTCTAAGTACACAGGCATGTACAGTGTTATTACAACTATTTATGTTCACTTTCACACACATTTTCGGTTAAGGAACTGATGTTGTTAGTTAATCATAAATACAGAACATACAATAAGTGTTTGTTCAATATTTACACATGTAAATGTAAAACTTAAGTTATTGTTATATATAGTTGCCCCTGGAGGACATGTGTCACCTGAGATGGAACAAGTGTCTTCACCTGGGTCAGCCAGCTCAACACTACTAGAAGGTGAGTGTATCATTTGCTGGCCATATAATATGTGCTCTTCTATATGTTATGTTGTCATGTGCATTATTTGTTTTGCACATCTTCTTTAAATAGGATTACTTAGTGTCAGTGAAAATTAAGTGTAAGGCAACATGTATTGTGTTAGTGATGTTAATTATCATGTAGGACTTCTGAGTTTAGAGCAACTTTTCATTCATTCATATTTCATACTGAGTCCAAACATTATTCGTAAGTCAAGGTAGTTTTTAATGAGGTTATAAAACGTATGCTAACATGTTAGGTGTTACTTAGGACACAGTACAATTACATAGTAACACAGCATACATTAACATGCCATTTAATAATGTGTACATTTCTTTTTAGAACATCATGGTGATGAGGATGATGAGTATGATGAGGATGACGCCACAGAAGAGACTGAAATACAATCATGTGACCATGAAGAGGTGCCAATAGAAACTGTTGTACCGCCAAATCGTCCATCAACTTCCACATACGATGCAATTGTAGCTTCAGAGGGAAAAATAGTGGACGCAGAAAATCGTCGCCATTCAGACATGATGACAGTGCTGGAAAGGATGATTGGACTGCAGGAAGAAACAGTATCACAATTGGCACATCTCCACAGAGTCTTCATTGAAGTGCCTAAACAGTTGCAAAAAATCAACACCTCATTCGAAGCATTAGTTGTTCAGCAAACACAAGCTAATTACTGGAGAATGACTAATGTACCACAATTCAACACCTCCCAGCCAGGATCTGTTCATGCAGGTCAGTTTTCACCACATTCATCTGATATTCATTCACCAGGCCCAAATGTTACCGGTCAAGTAGCAGACATTGCTGTGCAGGTTCCTGATGACATCCTACCGCTGCCATCTGTACAAATTCAGCAGCAGACACCTACAAAGGAGGCGACAAAAACAAAACAAGACACACATGAAACAGACCAACCATCACTTGTGCAGTGTCTACCAACTTGCTCACATGTGTCACTGGGCACAAGCCCTGTCCGTGAACAGTCACTACCCAAAAGCCCTGTAGGTGAGTCGCTGCCCAAAAGCCCTGTAGGTGAATCGCTGCCCAAAAGCCCTGTAGGTGAGTCGCTGCCCAAAAGCCCTGTAGGTGAATCGCTGCCCAAAAGCCCTGTAGGTGAATCGCTGCCCAAAAGCCCTGTAGGTGAATCACTGCCCACAAGCCCTGTAGGTGAGTCACTGGCCACAAGCCCTGTAGGTGAGTCACTGGCCACAAGCCCCGTAGGTGAACAGTCACTGGCCACAAGCCCTGCCCGTGAAGTGCCAGAGGCCACTCAAAGTGGCTCTGTTGTGCCTAAAGTTGGTGGCAAAAGAAAAAGGAAAATTCAAGAGACAACAAGCAGGCCTGTTACTCGCTCGCAAAAGGAACAAAAAAAATAAATGTTATAATTCAGAAAATATGTCTTTGGCCTTGTTTTGTTGACTTCAGATTATCTAATTACTATTGTATGTATGCTGAAGACTGTGTTGTTTCCAAACTTTCAACTATGTTCTTGTACACGTGAAGTTTTGGAAATGTTAACACTCATAATTAATTGTGTTATAAATATTTATGTTGTAATCGTCTGTTCAGTAATGGTCCACCAGGAGCCAGTTGCTAAGTTTAGAGAAGCTGCCATTGACTTTGCAGCAAAACATTGCATTTGGGTGTGTTAATTGATGTAAGAATTGCATATGCATATTAGTCACATGCAATTATTAAAACACCTAAGTAAGTGCAAACATCTTTCTTGTACGTGTACAGCAGGATTATGTGTAAATTATTACTTACCTTTGCCTTGCTTGGCCATTGTAATTTTGTCCTTTAATCAGTTGTGTGTTCGTTTCTATAACATCTCAGAATGTATAATAATATATATACACACACACACACACACACACACACACTGAGTGAGTGTGAGTGTGAGTGTGTGAGTGTGTGTATATATATATATATATATATGTATATATGTATATATATATGTGTATATATATGTGTATATATATGTGTATATATATGTATATATATATGTGTATATATATGTGTATATATATGTGTATATATATGTGTATATATATGTGTATATATATGTGTATATATGTGTGTATATATGTGTGTATATATGTGTGTATATATGTGTGTATATATATATATATATATATATATATATATATATATATATAGTACTATATAAACTGGTATACACAAACTAATACACTTCATGCTTCCTTGTGAAAACACTATTTTAATAATACAGGCCTAATGTTTGAGAAATATCCTAAGTATGAGACTCTAACAGTATTGTGCTTAAACAAATGTTTATTACTTCATTCAATCATGTTTCTCACCATTTAAATAGGTTTCATACAAGGTATACTTAATGCCATCAATGTTGTGTGTACTCCTGCAATATAAAAAAAAAAAAAATATTATATATAAATATATATATATTTTTATAAGAGATATATTTATATATATATATATATATATATATATATATATATATATATATATATATATATATATACACACGTATTTAAACTCATGCAGACAGGGAGTTAACCAGACTTTCACATACACACAGAAATGTAAGCGGGGAAAAAACATTTCTTTTTGCAGGTGTGTTTTTACTGATATGCCTGGCTAAGAAATATTTTCACACACTGGTCTTTGTTAGTTTTCAAAAAAACACTATGTGAACGCATTCACAGTCTAGGGATGTTTTTCACAAACGAGATAAAAGAAGGAGAAATGTTTCTCCCACAGTCCCATATCACGAACCACAACTGTTAACCCAATTAGACAAACAAATCCAATTGGCGTTTGAAATAAGGAGTCAAAGTAGTTACTTTTGTTGACCTTGACAAGGAAAAACAGGAGTTTGTTAGCCATTCAGCACATTCATTTTGATGAGCAAATAACACAGACCTGCACACAGCTTTTGTGCTACTCAGACATGGCTGATGAATTCGTTAACAATATTAATCCCCTTTTAGGGTATAAGTACATGATCTGTGAAGCCATCTTGAACAGTCGCGGACAGAAAGCAAGCACACGCCAAATCGATGATTTCATTCGAGCAAAATATCCTTATTACCAAGACCGTAAGCATGCACGGAATTTTAATTCCTCAATAAGATTCACTTTATCAAGTAATGACTTTTTTGAACGTGACCAGGATAAGCTACAACACACCTATGGTTTCTGGAAGATTGCCCCGGAAAAACAATTTATCCTGAAAGACGGCACTTATATTGTCGTGAAAGGCATATTTATTCCTAATGGCAATAGCAATGTATCCGCTACTACTGATCCGTTTGAATCGATACGTGCTGCAATATCTGCAGCCTCCATTCCTGAAACCCACATTGTACAAGAACAAAAGTACTATGATTATGTACCAAGCCTTTCAGCTGAAATTGCATTGGAATGGGAACCGGAAGAAATGAACCTACCTCCCGACCAATTATTTGAAGAAAGCAGTGGCGATTCCTATGAGCGCATCCTGGAGGAGATATGTGCCATACTGGATTCAGCGGTTGGGTTAAGCGTGGATGAAAATGGCTTGCATTTCTGGAGCGACCAGTTGCAGCCAGGCGAAGAGTTAATTCTAGAAGAATGGTAAATATAACAATCGTTATGCGTTGACTCTGCGTTTAAATTTTTTTTTTTTTTGTAACCACCATTTTCACTTTCAATGCGTGGATACAGCGTAACATTGCAGACTGCATAACATGTAGCGATCACAAACAAATTGTTTCCTAATACAATATAGTAGGACCTGAAAGAGTAGTACACATTGCTGACGGAATAAATATACGTACTTTCCTATCCCTTTAAACATATTAGCAACATTTTACCATTACTCTAACACATACCTGTTTTGTTATCATGCAACATCTACAACATTGAAAACCGGGTCCACCACGTATGACGTGGGACCCTTGTCATGGGCCAAGGCGTCCTTAAAAAGGATTAGTGATGTAAGTCCCGCCCCCAAGCGACGTGCGCGCCTCAAAGCCTATTGGCTGTCATGTTTTGTTATAGTAACGGTAACTGCAGTGTGTGATGCGTGCGGCTCAGTGTTTGTAGGCGTACCCTGGGCGTTAGCCGAATGTTAATTGAGTGGGAGGAGTGTTAGCGTGCGTTTCACGCTGGCTTAACATGACGTCACACGTATTGCATTTGCGCATTGTGTTATCGGCCGTGCTTTCTGTTCAAACACGTCTGTTTAAAAAGAATACAGATGTACTCGTTTAGAACGAATGTAGTTTCGTCTTCATTGTATTTGAAATAAAGATGTTATGTTTACTGGTATTTTCAACATGTATTGAACGCACAACGTACGCTTTGTTTTGCGCATGCGCTAACAGTTAGTGGAGCCAAGCGTGAAGTGCGTGCGCACACAAAGATGTGCGCGCACATCTTTCAGTATACAGGCAACGTTCACTTCTTATACATAGTTATGCCTGCTACAAATTTAAAGAAACATTACATACTGATGAACAGTTTTACTTCTAACATATAAGTGAGTGACGTGTGTATCTACACAATCATATAGAGCTGCGTAACGCGTTGTCACGGATGCATATCTAGTAAGGTGCCATCTTTGACCATCATGTGTTTGCTGTATTTCAGAGATGTCGGGGAAGATACAATCGGATCAATGTATGATTTCAGAAGAGTCTACCTTTATATGAGATGATTGTGAGGAGGAGCCACCGACTACTATACTACATATGGAACTAATTTTATATTGCTTGCAGCGCTTATTAACAAACAATTAAAAATGTGATACCCTTATGCCTATATTGCATAAGCACTTAATTAACATAATGATGTTGCAAAAGAGTGCCTCATGAATTTTTATTGAGTGTTCTTTAATGACTACTAACATTTTATGACATGGTGTGTTTTATATATAACAACCATTCCCACTCTGCTAACACATTTGTGTATTCTAATATGTAATGGAACGTATGACTGTCGAAACTATGTAACAATAATAATAATAATATGAGCATGTTCATGTATAGGGCTGCTAGTTGTACGCAGCGATTTACAGACACATGTTTCAGCCTGAGGTCCCTGGCCCGTGGAACGTACAAATGTTTTTTTGCCGCATGAGGCACAGGGAGATAAAGTGACTTGGCCAAGGTCACAAGGAGCCCACACCGGGAATTGAACCAGACTCCCCTGCTTCAAACTATCAGTGCCAGTGTGTGTCTTTACTCAGTGAGCCACTCCTTCTCCCAATGTAAAGGACACTTACAACCAAGTAGCCATTTATTTTTAAAATCTCTTGTTACATGGGTATGTAGATAAAATGGTTTGGGACTGTAGCAAATAATGTTAGTGGCCAGATGTTATGGTCCCCTCCAATGCATGATGTTCTGAATATGACATCACCATCATGTTATGAAGTACGTTTCTGTGTATATTTCATTAACCTAACTAACTATAGTTTACTGTGTTTATTAATCGTTTAGAAATACATAGTATAGTCAATATGATGATATAAGCTACCATAATAAAGCTGGTGTTATCATTTGTCGGTGTTATACATGGATCCTACACCAATTGATAGAGACACAAACAGTTGTCTTAAAAAGTGTGTCTATGCTAGTGATGAATGTGCTCCCGTAAGTAAACAAATAAGTACAGTTATCCCCTTTTCTCCAACCACCTCTATATTACATTAATGGAAATTATAAGGAAACCTACATAAAATGTGATGAAATGTGAGTAATCATTTTGTAATACAATGCACATGAAAGCTCAAGAGTAGCTAAATGCATATACATGATACAGAAAGTACATATATGTAACATTTGTGTTTAAACCAATATGTTGGGTTTTTAGTTCCAATAATTATAGGAAGATTGAGGTAGCCACATCTTATGAGAGATGTCAGCAAATATACATACCATGATCAGTCATACTGGAGATATACCTATAATGCAAAGGAACAATATATAAATTGCAAACATTGACATGCCATCTTCAGTACCGTAAACAACACAGCAAAGTGTGTATTTGGTGTTAAATGTACAACACCATGTATATTTCATGACATTCAAAATGTAAATCAGCCTGGTGTACACATCATATGGATGTACATGTTACACTGCACCAATAACATTGTATGTAAGCATACTAGAAGCATGAATGATTATGGGCATAATATGTGTTTTGTCTTAGCATAAGGAATAACACAATGCTAAAATATTATTGCTTTGTTACCCAAGTTGTATTCACATACACACAACTAAAGTACAATTGAAGAGGGATTATATAACCTGTGCAACAATAACATACCGGTGCCACATCCCTTTGTGCACACAGCAGAGAAAAGAAAGGTGTGCAACCCATATTCATCTGTGTCCTAACAGAAGGTTATATAAAGAAACATTATTGTTAATATAACATAATTAAACTATAAAAGTAGTACTAGGAACATATGAGTTTGTACTTACAAGAAAAAAATGAATTGATGAGATTCTGTCGTGTCTGGCCACCACTGGCTGTTTGTTCATTTTCAGCAGCTACATGGGTGGGATGCTCGTCTACCAAAGCCTCAGCTAGGTCTGACTGTACATTGTGCCTGAGTGCAACATTGTGCAAAATGCAACAGGCAAGGATAATATCAGACACTTTTTGAGGCTTGTATAGAAGAGCCCCACCAGTTCTGTCCAGACACCTAAACCTGGTCTTGAGTAGGCCAAATGTCCTCTCTATAACAGATCTTGTAGATATATGGGCTGCATTGTACCTGTCCTCTGCTTCAGTTTGAGGGTTTAGCACCGGAGTCAAGAGCCACGGCCTAATTCCGTATCCTGAGTCACCTATAATGAATGGAGCACACATAAGCTGACATTAGTGATCAAATTGTACAATGCCAACATTCCTAAATCAACATGTGTTTTGTGTTAGAACATGTAAATATGTACTCACCCAGCAGCCAACCAGGTTCAAAATGTCCCTCTTCGAACGCATGGAAGACTGAAGAGTTCCTCAGGATAGAGGAATCGTGACTGGAACCAGGGAACTTGGGTACCACATGCATTATCCTCATCGTGGCATCACATACCACCTGTACATTGAGTGAATGGTAGTGCTTCCGATTGCGGTACACATGCTCACTCTGACTAGGTGCAATCAAAGCAACATGTGTGCAATCGATTGCACCCAGCACACATGGTATCCCTGCTATATTATAAAAGCCAGTCCTGACTTCCAGCCACTCTGTCGCCTCTGTAGGAAAATGAATATAATTCCTAGCGCGTCTATTGAGTGCATAGAGAAACTGGGTCAAGGCCCGCGAGAATGTAGATTGCGAGACCCCGCCCACTATGCCCACAGTTGTCTGGTATGACGCGGAAGCAAGATAATGTAATGAGCACAGCATTTTAACAAGCCCAGGGACTGCACGACCTCTGGCTGTGAAAAAATCTAAATCTCCCCTTATCTCCTCATAAAGAGCTAAGATTGCTGCTGAACTCAAACGATAGCGACTTACAATCTCCTCCTCACTCATCCCATCTAACAGGGTTCTCTCCCTGTACAGACGCGGACGAGGCACAAGTTGTCTCCTCTGTCTTCTCCTCTGATCTCCTGTCCCTCTACCTGTCCCTCGGCCTGTCCCTCTCCCTGTCCCTGTCGTATCCGCGTCACTGTCACTGTCCCTCGGTGTGTCCCTCCCTTGCCCTATATGATTGTCTTCATCATCAAGCATGTCATAGAAAAGAATGTTCCTCCGTCTCCTAAACATTCGCAACATTTTGAAATGAGTAGCTGTGAATGAGCAGGTAATGTGCGTCCTTTAAATAGGTATGTGATGATGTCAGGTGACATAGTAAAATGCAAGGTGTTACATTAACATAATAAAGTACTTCTGTGGCAAGCTGTGTGCACTTGTTGTTCTAAGTATTTGTTGTGTGTATTCTGCAGGGAATGATGATATTTGGCAATGATGTGACGTGAAGCTTTGTACAAAGATTGCTTGCAAATAAATAGTTGCATGTGCAATGCATGTAACACTTGTGAACGCAAGAGTCAGTCATGTAATGAGACAAAAAGGCTGAGATTGACGTGGGAAAAGTTTTGTGTAACATGTGTAATTATCCATGTTATTGTGACATGTTGGCAACAATGAATAGTCGTGTGCATATGCATGCATTTGTGTAAGGAGGATAGTTGGTATAGAATGAGTTTACAAGGTGTCCCAATGATGAATTACTGTACATGTGTGTATAAGTTAGGTTGAAGTGCTTGTAATGCAACGGTTACAATGTAAACATGCAATGTGATTGAGCGTCCAATAAGTGACGTCATGAAAATAGGGAGGACCCAAAAGTATATGTAAACATGAGAAGACAGATGTACATGAACGTTTAAAGATGCGTGTCACATTACAAGCATTGTGTAATGTAAAGGAAGATGAATATACTGTGTATGTGTGACATGTGTGACATGTGTAACATCATGTAAATAATTGTCGCTGAGTTGAGTAAAATGTGTGATATGATGTGAGGTTCTCCTTTAAGAGTGTAGTATAGTATTTTCCCTTGCCACATCATCACATGATGAGTAATGTGACCCGCAAATGCTGCAAACATGTAAAAGTCGAATGTTATGCAAATAAGACACATCAGCTGTGACACAATGCAGGGAATGCCCCCACACTGTAATGCAAATCCCCCTTGTATTGTGAGCAATGAAACGTAAACAGTACTATACTGTTATACGTCCCCGCTCCATTGACTTCCATTGATGTACAGAAGTTTTTTTTTTTCTAAGTGCCGTTCCGGCAGCCTTAGCGATCGTTCTCCCGTCCAAAATGCCAACTTTAGTTGGCGGGAGAAATCGGCCATAACATCTCAATTTCGTAGTGCCGATCAGCCCCGATAAGCTGTTTTTTTTTGTTGAATCCAGCCGATTTAAAAAAGTGGCGATCAGTGTCGAAAACAGGCTTATCGGCAGGCGACTGGCCATAACCAAATTATCGGCTCCGAAACCTGGCGATATGAAGCACTTATCGGCGCTTACTGAATCTCAAACCCAATTTTGGCTATAACATGGCCATATTTCCCTTATCAACGCTTACTGCATGAGGCCCATAGATCCAATGTGGTCTTTCTCCCTTCTAATAGAGGTAAATTAGAATTTTAATACTAATAGAGGTATATTAGTATTTTATCTGGTAGTGTTAGGACTTCCGAACAGGGTCTGCCTTGATGTGGCTCGCAAGCTTACAACGCTTTGGCCAAAGGGTTAAACTAAGTGACCCTTTTTCAAGAGAATATATAAGTATTTTACTGTGTATTTTTTCCATGTTGGATGTAGCATTGGACTTCTCTGTCGTTTGTTGTATATGATGTGTTAAGTTGGCTGGTCTACAGATGCCTCATGTGTCATATGAAAAAGAAAAAGAGAATAGCCATAGAACAAGAATGTATATAAAATCTTTACTATAAAAACATTTAAAACATACAGGCCACCTACAAGCTCATATTGAACCCCCAAAATAACCACAATACATATATAAGCATATAAGTGTCACAGAGGAGTGCTACTGAGCATGGCAATATATATTTAAAACCAGAGACAAACATAAAACACAGACAGAGCTCAGTGCACATCTAGTAAAACCTATACAAGGTACAGTGCCTAAATACATATGTATAGATATCTATTAAATAAAATGTTCTTTTAGTTTAACATTTTGGCCAAATTGTTGTAAGCCCCTGAGCCACTACACGGCAGACCAAGGGTCCCTAACACTAATATAAATTCTTAATAACCTGTACATTACCAGGAAGAATGATTTATAATAAATCTGTCAAAATTAGTTGCATAGTTCTAAGTCTGATTGAAGCTTTTATTAACCTGTACATTACCAGGAAAAGCACTCTGTATTAGATATGTCACAATCATACTGCAAGCAAGCAAGTTCCCCTGAGAGTGGGAGATGCTATGGAGTGAGCTTTTAACCATTTAAATGTGGGAGGGGTTGAGCTTCAATTAGGTAGGAGGTTGCCACCCTCCAATCAGCTAAGACTAGCTGAACAAGAAATGTAAAACATACAGGACACCTACAAGCTCATATTGAACCCCCAAAATAACCACAACATATATATATTTTATTATAAATCATTCTTCCTGGTAATGCACAGGTTATTAAGAATTTATATTAGTGTTTGGGACCCTTGAGATGTGGTCTGCCGTGTAGTGGCTCAGGAGCTTACAACAATTTGTCCAAAATGTTAAACTAAAAGACCATTTTATTTAATAGATATCTATACATATATATTTAGGCACTGTACCGTGTATAGGTTTCACTGGATGTGCACTGAGCTCTGTCTGTGTTTTATGTCTGTCTCTGGTTTTAAATATAAAAACAGATAACAAGGATAATTGGAAATGCACTCACGAATTTCCACAAAAAAATGTGCGGTGTGAATTTTAAGGCCGTCACCAGCCCCTTTCTTTGGTTGGTGTGGAGACTGGAACAGCTGAGTTAGAGCCTTGATGTATCCTCCATCCTGCCTGGGGATTCCTCAGAACGCTCCTCATGTGTTTGGTGTCCGTGTCCACTTCCGCGTTCGCCTGGTATGACGTTGGTCACGTGCCTATGTGGGTCCACCTTGGTCTGTGTCCTTTGACACTCCCCCTATGCAGTACCAATCCATCGGGGTTCTCCTCAGACCTCCTCCTTTGTTGTGGCATAGAGCGTAATGCGATAGGCTCGAGTCCTTGGCTCAGCTCACAACCGCTCATGCGCAATCAACTCTAGGCTGCAGGCCACTGTACATGATATATTATTGGCATTGTATTCATTAAGTAAGTATGTAATACTTTGACAAAGATTACACTAGGGCTATGGTTGTGTTGATTACACTCTATACTGTAAATGATCAATACCATTAGATTTATGAAAGACAGACACAATCCCCAAAGTATTTTTTTAGCAGCAGGGACCCTTATTCTGACTTCTTGTTTTTCTTCTTTAGTAATGTCTAAGACGAAGAAGCTCCTACTTATAGATGTGGATTGTGGTACTGATGATGCCCAGGCAATAATGATGGCCATTGCTGCTCCCAATGTTACAATTCTGGGGATTACATGTGTGGGGGGCAACACTGCATTGGACAATGTTTGCAAGAATGTCCTGCGTGTCCTCAAAGTCTGTGGGAGATCCGATGTGAGTATTCATACTTCAATATCATATGACTCAAATACTTACTTACTGTGCTAGAGATTTGTGACTGTCTCACAGTTTGGCTCATGAACATTTGTACATATTTTTTCAAGTAGTTTTGCAAAGGGTTTTGCACACATTTTTCAATATTTCACTGCAAAAGGTCATCAACTGAGCATATGCAAGAGCCAGGACAGCATACATCCCCCTGTTTCCAGTCCTGATGAGTCTAATGTTTCTCTTACAGGTGGGGCATTTTTAATAAAGATCTATGGCAATGTCATTTAGGGTGAGAATCGGGGTAGAGAGGAAGGAATGGTGTTCAGGGGTTTAAATGTATGTTGTGATGATAATTGGTTTGTGTGTGTGTGTGTGTATGAATATTACAGGAATAAACATAGAGGTAATGATTGTGTTTATTAAAGCGTGTGACCTATAATGCATATGACACCCATTATATGGTTCTCATACCATGCTCTGGCATGGTGGGCAATTTCCTGACTTTAAATTGCCTAGAGCTTTGTCACACAGGAAGAAAAATCATCCACCTGCTGTTTCAGAGATTGGGACATCTCACTAGGGACAGAGAAACTACAGAAGAGACAGATCTGGAGAGGGAGTTGTTTACAGATGAAGTCTCTGGTTCTGGAATTTCCTCCTTGCAGCTCCCACGGTCACGCTTGCAGTGCAAGTACTGAGAGTTAAGAGCCCCTTGGGATTAACACAGCTGGGGTCCCTGCGTCTGAATGGGACTCGGGCTGTGTGAATCCTACTGGGCTGCTCCTGTCTGCAGGAGACCTGCAGTAACAGTGAGACTGAATCAGTCACTCTACCTGTGCACGTCTCTAACAGGTGATTGTGCAGCTTTTATTTTAATTTAATAGCGGGGTCTCTTGAGCTGAACCACATTTATTTCAGCCCGAGTACTCCCGATTCCTGATTTACAGGCCCCAGTATGGGGTACCTGCATCTCATGCATTGTTTAAATTCTCCTATGTCACGGGGGCTTAAATTAATGCGGTTCCACTACCAAGACCCCATGCTTCAATACTGTGTTATCAAAATAAAAGTAGCTTCATTACCTTAGCGGCTAGCCGTTAAGGCAATGAAGGAGTTAAGCCAGAGTACCTGGTTTATTGGGGGTGAAGGTGGTAGGTTGGGTAACAGAGTGGATGTTGGGCCAATAGGGAAGGTTGCAGGATGGTTTAACCCCTTTATAACCTTAGTAACTGCTATGGTAATGAAAGGGTTAACCCTTCCCACTACCCCCTTGGGGCCTAACCACCCAACCTTGGGCAAGTACCCCCTTCACTCACCCCCCCCTACCCCCAATAAACATTTCAATACAAACACAAATAAAATACATTGAACAAACTCCACCCCTCCGCCGTGCCCCCCAACACATACTGGGCAAATGGGCAGTAATGGGCAACATTCTTATGATATATATCTGGATAATAGCACATTATTATCTGGTCTCACCGTTGCTCCAGAGGGGTTAATACCCTGACTCATAGCATCCCCTGTCTTCTACATCCCACCAATATTTACTGGTTTACTGGGATAGTATGACTCTATAATTAATGACACGGTTGCTTGATAGCGATGATTTAATACATTTTTAATTCACATTACACATTACTTTGGTAATATATGTTTTAAGGAATTTATTAAAAGTTAATTTTTACACTTTGCTCGTGTGCATTTAAGTGAATTCTTTTAGGGGGCACATCCATTTTGTGTTTCCCCTTCCCTTTTCCCCCCCCTTTTTTCTGATTCACTTTTCAGTTCACAGTTTGCACCCACCATTTGATTACCTCACTTATGTACTAAAATACTCTATTCAATTAGTATGGTCCTGTGATCACTCCCTACCCTTTGTTGTCTCTTAGATAACCAGAGCCCAGAGTTGCTGGCCACCCCAAAAATGTGTCCGGGAATCAGGTCAGATTCCCACGGACATATAGACACACCACCCCGGTCAAAATCTTCCCTTGAAAACACAGGGGCGGGACGACAGGAGCAGGTTTGAAACTCGGTACACAGATACATGGCACAATGTGCTGCTGGCTGGCTATTTAACATTTAAGCCCGATTATGGCTATGATTCACCTAAGCAGCAGATAAATATACTTAAATACTGAAGCCACGATTGACTTTAACAGTAAATGTCACGACATGATAACGAACTATAGCAAGGCAGTAGGGTACTAAAATGGAGTTACACAATAAAGTACCATAACAGCATTAAGTGAATACTATATGTTATGTGATAATGCATGCGGTATCCACTTGGTTTACAACTCAGGCTATAACTGGATATGGGCATTAGACCTGTGTCTCGAGGCTTAAGGACATATTATATGTGCCTCTTTATAAACAGCACTTAGCAGTTTATTCAATCGATCAGGTTTTAAGTCCTGCTAATCTCAAATAAACTATTCAATAGTGACTAAGAACTAATAGAGTTCTACTACTGCTTGAAATTGGTGTGTTTGAATGTTTAGTGTGTTGTCTTTAGACTTGGTCATGGATTTGATTTCGCCAATTCTTTTTTAATTTTAATTATTACTATTAATAAAAGTTATTTTTTAATCTGATTGATAATTATTACATCAACACTATATACTGAGTGCATTCTGGAGGAGTTTTTTTCTTTTGTTTATATAAGCCTCAGAGGTTGCCAAGTGTGAAAGTCATTTGGGCACCGGAGTTATGCTCAAGTACCCACGTCCTGGGATGAATGGCGGTCCCGGACCACCCCTACCATCGGTTTCTATGGAATAAATTACAATTCGTTTTACCATTTGGTTTTGCTCAGTGATATGATCCCAGTATAAAGGTGTAAATACATGGTCTCCCTTGACATGGATAAGAGGGATTTTGCCCATTAATGCATGTGTTGAGGAGAGTGGGGCTTGTTATTCAATGTATTGGTGTTTGTATTGTAATGTTTATTTCTGGTAGAGGGGGTGAGTGAAGGGGGTAGTTTCCCCAGAGTGGGAAGTGGGAGGGGTTAACTTAGAGGTTACTGTCACTAAGGTAATGAAGGGGTTAAACCATCCCACAACCTTCACGGTAGGCCCAACCACCCACCCTTGTGCAACTACCCCCTTTACCCATCCCCTCTACCCCAAGTGGCTAGCTGCTAAGGTATTGAATGTGCTTTTATTTTGATAATACAGTATTGTAGCAGGGGTCTCTGGAGCTGAACCACATTAATTTCAGCCCTGGGGACCCCCTGCTTCCTACGTTACAGGCCCTATTATGGGGTGCTGGTATCCCTTGCATTGTTTAAATGTCCCAGTCACGTGGGCCGTGACGTGAGAGAATTTAAAGATGGCTGAAAAAAACCTGTTTGTAGCTGATTCAAAATCTTGTTTCTTCCAACTGGGAAGCTGTTTGTAGCCTGCAACCTGTCTGCATTGCCTCTCTGAGCCACAGCTCAGCCCGATCACGTGGTATCACTATTATGATATTCCTGACGTGCGTTTCGGATATTCCTTATACAGAGGAGGTAAAATAAGCTACAAAATTATAGGCTTTTTAATGAAGCTTAGCTAACAAAAAGGAACAAATAATGACCACTGAGGGTTGATCTGAAGAAAGGGCTGCTACCCTGAAATGTTATTTGTTAAATTACCCTATTGGCCCACAGGATGTGGGAAATTTAAAGCCGCCATATTGATAGCCCGAGTGAAGTTCATGAACCAGGCAAATTTGCTCTTTTTTAGGAAACAAAAGTGAAAACCTGCATTCTTCACACTTTGAATTTTTAATGCATGACAAAAAAAAATGTACAAGGTCCCTTCATAGGCTGCTATTTTCACTAAATTCAGTCACAAAGTGCTGACATTTTTGCAAAATATTAATGAAATTCCGAGCAATCAACATTTTGCAAAATGCATAACTCATATATTAAAAAAAAAAGTCTGACATTTTGCGAAGCACATGTAAAAACATGCTCACATCTCTACTCAGAATCTACAAGCAAGCCTCTGACAACTTGGCTATGTTAGGATTTCCTACAGCATAACACACTGACTTTGTATTTTGTGCTTTATAAATACAGATTGAAATATACTGTATGCAAATTAGCATGTCATGCTACAAGCATGACAAAAATGCATACTGTATATTTTACCTGCTTTAAGTTTTAGTGAATAAAGCTTTGAGTTAGATTCTCTGTGGGAGAATAATTAAACTAAAAAGATTAAATGTTCGGAAACTGTGTGATACTCAAAACAATGAATAATAGACATGTAAAAAAACATATATGCATTTCCAACCAGAAATATCCTTAATGTATGTACTTATGTACATACATTATATGTAGGCTTATGTAGGAAGGGAGGAAATGCTTGCCTGGAGACTCTCTCATATCACAGTTATAGAGGTTAACACATCCAGTGTCCAGATATAACCGCACACATCAAATTACCATACCTTCCTTTAGCCATCTAGGGAGACCGGGTAGGCTGTGGAGTAACCACAGATGGACTTACTTCCATAGTACAGTGTCGAACATCCATCCCATGGGTCCTAGGGTATTGTGTGTGCAACTCACTTGATATTAAAGCACAAAACTGAGTAAAGAAAGCGGAGCACTACGAGTGGGGGAAAAAAGTGACAAAAAGAATACAGAGAGATGCGCTCCCATAAAAAAGTGAAATGTATTGGGTTATCTTAAAAACGGAGGTATAGAGCCCACCTATGCGTTTCATGCCGTAGCACTTTATCAAAGGTAAAATGAGTCAATTTAAGGTCTCCCGCCCGCTGACACCACCTATACATCTCAAACAAGTGAAGCCCCGTGATGACATAGGGCTTGTGACATTAGCGCTATTTTATTCCTTTGTCATTACTTGAGGACTTTTGTATTTTGTAGTCTGTTAAAGTGGATGTGTAGGTTGGCAAGCTGATGTCACACGCCCTACGTCATCCTGTTTGAGATCGATAGGTGGCAGGAGCCCTTAAATAGAATAATATTTTACCCTTGATAAAGCGCCATGGCATGAAAGGCATTGGTGGATTGTATACACCTCCGTTTGATGACCAATAAGTGCTCACTTTTTTATGGTAGCGCATCTCTATCTTTATTCTCTTTTCACCTTTTTCCACTTGTAGTGCTCAGCTTTCTTCACTCCGTTTCTTTCTTTAAAAAAAAAATCAATACAGCAGGACTTTTTTTTATTTCTATTTTATTTTTTAAATCTGCTGTCATGAGACATAGGGGCCTATTCTAGTAGGTTTGATAACTTTGCTGCCATCTCGAATGATGTGGCATGTTCCCACCGAACAGTTTGTCATTTGGGCTATCACAGAATTTAGAAAGAATCTGAAACCATTTCCCCAAGTCTCAAACCGTGAGGCAGGAAAATGCTAATACCTCTCGGCGTAGCAGCGTTTTAACCTAAGTCTCTCTCAAAGTTCTCCCCCGTTTGATCTGGCCGCAGTCTGTAAGAGCTTCATAGAGAGCTGCACAGAGAGAGCCGCATCTCCCTGCACAGCTTTCAGAGGCGATCACACTTTTTGTAATTACATTTTAATACTAGTATACAGGAGCAGGGAGTTTATAGAGCAGAACCTCATTGATTTTAGGTCCGGTGACCCTCTGCTTCCCGAGATACAGGCACCGGTATTTGGTGCCGGTATCTCCTATGCATTTAAATGTCCCGGTCATGTGATGTGGAAGATTTAAACATTGTAGGGGGATACTGGCACCTCATACTGGGACCTGTAACTCAGGAAGCAGGGGTCCCTGGACCTGAAATTAATGCGGTTCAGCTACGGAGACCCCTTGCTCCTGTACACTAGAATCACAATTTAAATAAAAACAGCTTCATTACCTTTAGTGGCTAACCGCTAAGGCAATGAAGGGGTTAAAAATGAATACCCGGTTTGTTGGGGGTAAAGGGGGTGGATGAAAGGGGTAGTTGCCCCAGGGTGGATGTTTAGGCCTTCCGGGAAGGTTGAGGGAGGAGTTAACCTCTTCACTACCATAGCGGTGGTAACCGCTAGGGTAATGAAGGGGTTAACCACTCCGCTTCCCACCTGACAGGCCTAACCACCCACCCTTGGGGTAACTACCCCCTTCACCCAATGCCTCTACCCCATAGGAACATTAAAATACAACAACCCTACTACCCACCTTCTCTAACCCCAACAACCCCACTCAACACATACAGTACAAAAATGGGCAAAATTACTATTATCCAGATCTGGATAAGAGCTAATTTGCCCATTAAAAATAAAACATTATCCAGCCAGCATAAAGTAAATAAAAATTCTACTTACCCCTGCAAGTATGAAGGCCATCCTCATTACCGTCCTCCGTGGGCAGCAACAGTAGAATAAAAAACAAACTAATGGCCACTAACCCCCTAATCACCTTAGCGGTTAGTAACCACTATAGTAATTAAGGGGTTAACCCCCTTCCCCACTAACCACCCTCCCCAGGGCAACTACCCCCCCCCTACCCATTCATTGGCAGTCAATGGAAAAAAAAACAGCACCAATAATACACAACAATTAATAAATAAAACAATCACCCAAAAAAACACAATTACAAAAATCAAGCATCAAAAGAACACACAAAAAAATACAATCAATGTTTTTCTTACTTTTGACGTCTTCAGCCTCAGATTCCGAGTCCAGCAGGAACCTCTTGACACGGCGCAATGCTCCTCAGCAGCAGGTGCCCTTCTTCTTTATCTTAATCTTCATTTGTACATTGTAATCCAATATGTGGATGCTGTCCCATCTCATCTTAAAGTCAAATGAGATGAGACAGGCCTTATGTAAGGCCTGTGATGTCACATTTGAGTGTCAGATGGTACAGCCCCAATCCGATTGGATGCTGTACCATGTGACAGGGATTTTTTTTAAGGATATGATGTCTTCTTCAAGGGAGATACGTCACATCCTTAAAACAAAACGGTTGTCATACATGTATTACAACCAATCGAATTGTGAGATATACAAGCATCACATGGTACATCCCCAATCGGATTGGTTGAAGCACTATGTGACAACTTCCAATTTTTTTAAAAGGATCTGACATCATCTTAAAGGGATGATGTCACATCCTTTAAAAAAAAATGGCTGCCATCCCATGGTACTTCCACCAATTGGATTGTGAGGTATACCACGTGGTACACCCAAAATCCACCAACAATAAATGTAAACTGATTTTTTTGCAAAGACTTCTGGAGTGTCGCTACTTTCTAGTTTAGTTTCTGCATCAGTAATCTTTCCTTAGGAGGGAACCTCTTTAGGAAAAAGATTGGACTATTACACATGAGTAAAAGTTTAATGAAATATACCATACACATACAAGTACAGTATTTTGCTACATCACTTCAATATTGTTATAGTTTCAGTGATCGCTGAAATATGAAAAACATTCAGGAAGCAAATAAAGCTTAAAATGAATAAAACTACTCAAACGAGAAGGAACATATTAGAGGGAAAAAAATATTTAAAAGCAGATGTTCATATAGACCATGTGCAGTAAAATATTTTCACCCTGTTTAACCCACTTTTAAAATAAATGTATTTCTGCAATGGTTTATGTGAGGCCGCAGGAAATTGAAGGAATACATCTGTTAAAGAGCTGGCACAATTCCAGATAAACTTCCACTCCAAAATAAACAAGTATGTCACTTTTATTCCAAGCAGTAGAAATACATTTTAACCCTGCCAACGCTGATACAAGGGCTGATACTGAATGGTCCCTACAATTTACATTTAACAGGGGTTTGGCCAATAGGGCTGTATGTTATTCATCTAGAGGTTTTTTTTGTTTAGGTGTGAGGGGGTGGGGTAGGTGTTCTCTTGTGGGAGGTTCGAACCTCCAAGGGGAAGGAGGAGGGGGAGGGAAAATAAATTATGATCACAGAATTACTGTAGTCCATAAATATTGTCTATATAATTTACCAGCAACTGGGAGTCGTCCTTTATTTAAAATAAATTATACCTCTATACACCTCTTCATTTTGGTTATATTTCCACTCATTTATCTTCCACCATCACAGGCCACAAATATAAGCTTGGAGTTACTATTGTCCGATACTGGGGAATTGCACCACAATCTGTGGTTTATTTCCATTAAATAGAGTGGCAGTTAACACTGGATCGGGCTGCGATATCTTGCATCGGACCTTAGTAAATCTGCCCCGTAGTATGCTCCAAGAAAATCCCAATATCGAATAAGTTTCTATTTTAGATGTAAGTAATTTACATTTTGATCTAAAAAAGAACCAATCATGCAGCTAAGTGATCTCCCTTATGGGGGCGTGTTACTGTAAGTTCCAGTGTTTGTCTGCAACATGCTTCTTCAATAAATAGACTTGTAGCCCCTAGCAGCCTCTATGCACTTAGAAAGTAAATGATGATGCACTCATATTGCTGTATAGAAACCCAAGAAACAAAGAAACCCTCTAAACAAGCACTCGGATGTATCAAATGAATATATAACTACAAATGTGTCCAAAATAGTATAAAATAATTTTAATTCTAATCAAACACATCTAACTGTAACATAAAAACTAAAATAACATACACATGGAACCAGAACAAAAAAGACCTCCTGAATACAATATAAATAACAGACAATTACATAAAGGTACTAGAAAAAATGTAACTATCAAGGGAATTGCACATGAATAGAAGATAACATTGGGGACAAGGTACCCAATGAAATCACGACCAGCCGGTCATGTAGACAAATAGTCACACAAGGTGAACAGATCCCTGATATACTACTACTGGCAGACCATATTATAATATAAACCAGTATCTATAGAAATGCTACAAGAAGTAAATAACATAGCACAAATGTACAGCATGATGGATACAAAATAGGCAAATGTCTGAGTCTATATATCCCTACAGGTCTATAGATTGCAAAAATGTAATCACAGGGAACTGAACCCAAATTAGGCTCATATAAAGAAGAGTATGCATATAAGTAGATGTTAGACCCTAGGATGGAAGTATACGGTACAAAGTCCTGAATGAAATGTCCTGAATAAAGCTCAAATAGTTGTATGGGTAAAGCAATACTCAGCCATTGAAACGTGAAAATCCCTGGTAGGGATATTACTTCCTGGATGGAGTGTTGGTGCTGGTCTAGCACAGTGAAAAGTCCTTTAGGAGTAAACAATGTCCATAATCATAAAACGAGGTCCCCGTCTGACCCACTCGATGCGTTTCGCCCGGCTGGGCTTTTTCCCAGAGTGCAGGTAGAGAAAAGGGGTTTGAGATGATTTAAGTGCTCCAGCGCCTGATCTGTAAATGTAAATAAACTTAATACTATGCATAAGCAGAGGCACAGAGCATGAGGCTAGTGATGTATAATCAGTAAAGATAACAATAGGTATTCTCAGAAAGTATGAGGTCCATGAAGGGACATATATACCCTGAAGGTAAGAGTTAGTGGTTTGGAACCCACTCCTCAAAACCTTGTTGGGATAGTCCCAGGACCACTATAATAAAAAGAGATTACTTGGTAATGTATATAATGATACATTCACATAATGATGCACCTCTGTCCTGTGCCTCCTTTTAAATGAACGTGCTGCCAGTAGTTTGATCAGGATAGACAAAAATAGGAATATGTTGCACAGCCAAGAGAGTGGGTCACGAAATAGATATAAAAAATATTACTTTATTGGTCCATATTAAAAAAACGAAGGTGAAGCAACCCTCCTACACATTTCGTGCGCGTTGCACTTTATCTAGGAGTTCACATAGAGTATACAAACAATCTTTAAATAAACATTAAAAAATCCCCATTTTATGCCAAAACGTGGCAACGTCATGGCGTCCTGCACATGCGCGAGGACGTCATGCTGAACCGCGACTGCGTATTGAACGAATCCACCAAGGGCAGAATCAGAAACTCCCTATCTTCCCTCAGTTGAGCCCAATGGCACAAAGCACTTGCGCGAGTGGGACCTTGCTGACGTCACCATTCCCACGGAACCGGTTTTCAACAAAACTAAATTCTGTGTCTGGATGTAGATTCCAGCACAGAAAAACATTCAATAAATAAGGAAAACTTTAATAAATGAACATCCATATAAAAATGAAAACAACAAAACAAAATGAAGCAGGTACTGAAAACCTAACCCTACTTCCTTAGACACAGGCCTATAGGGAACTGAAATCATATTGTAACAATAAAATAATGATACAATATAAAATTCTGTCTGAGCAGTGTAAGGAGAGAGTCGTGATCTCCGCCTGTGGCGCTGTGTGCTCACATTCCTAACACTGAACAGGAAAGGATGCATCCTTTTGTCATCAACAACCTGTGAGAAACATCCCTTTCTCACTGCTTCCAGAACAAGGCATTGATATTTTACCTTCCACTCACAAGTGTCACCCCCCAGCTATTCTATGTTCTGTATACTCCCTTCCAGTAAAGTAGCAGAGAATAGAAGGACTCTATGTGCATTTAAAAGGGAACAAGTTAAACTGCCTAGTATTGTGTAATACTTGGAGGGGCCGTCCACCCCGAACTGGATTCCGGGGAGCAGCGATACCCCCAGCCTCCAGGCTCTAAGGAGAGAGACTGAAATGCAAACCTCTCTGCTCTAAATACCTGTGCAAGCGATTAGAAGAGCAGGTGAGGGAGAACTAGACCCATTGTAATCTGTGGTCTGGATTTTCCATCCAGCAGCCTGAGTTAATGTGAAGCTGTGGAATGGATCATTTTTAACTATTCCTGCACTTTCTGACCTAAAACGGGGCAGAAAGCTGCCTAACATCTTTGGACTATGTCACATATCCCCCTCCCCAGCTCACACCTACTGGGGTGAGCGGCCATGGACCTCACTGGGGTGAGCGTCCTACCTGAAATACTTGAGCTATCTCCCCAGCACAATATTAAGCATTCACGACACGAATATTAACTTTTTTTTTCACGGCAATTATGGAAAAATAGTTTTTGTCATAAGAGACTATACTTGGCAAACATATTTTGTTGCTCTCTATTAGGGCACTATTTTGAAAAATAAATGTCTAGCATACATTCTTATAACCCAGGATATGCTAAATATACTCACAAAACCAGACAGTTTCTATTACCTCCCTGGGTTTTTCTACTCTATAATATGAACCTCATTATATATTTACCAACCGAAAAGGGCATTTGTTTTTTATATTGTAAGCTACCAAAATTGTTTTTTTTTTGTTTTTTTTATACTACAGCCTTGTAATCTTAAGGGCCATCAACCCTGTATATTAATTTGTAGTTTTACCTACATTTTCAATGAAGAGAAAAAATAACATTGCAATATTTCAACACTTATTCTAGAGTCCTAATATAGCATAACTACACTAGCTTATTTGCGAAGTTAAGTGAGATAGTCCGCACGTGTAACCCAATTGGCTAGTTCCACTACTTTTTTTTTCTCTTGACTTCCAGTCCATTATATCCTCAGAGTTAATTTTAACGCTTTCTGTCTCTTGCACATGGTCACACTGTCTCTTTAGCTTCTGACGGAACTCTGGGGCCAGATAGTCTTTGTCTTTATATTGTGGCCCAGAGTGGCGAGATCTGGATAAATTCAAGGCCAGCGTTGACCTTCGTTGCTTTTGCTTTGCAACCTTTGAACCTTTATGGTACTTCTTACTGCCATGTATTTTCTCACAACCATCTTCACTCTTAGAGATTTGGGATTTTCCCTTTGGGGCAATTATATGGTACTTAGAAGATGAAGCGCTAATTACCTGGAGCACCTTCACCTTGATGGGGCTCTCAATAACTCTGGCTGTACCGTGTGGCATTTTACCTTTGCAGCCGGCAGGCATGTAGCCTTGGGCCTCTCTTTCCTGAGGCCTACATTTATTCAGGCGAAAGTACCGCTGGATAACCAGTGACGCCTTTCTCAGGGGTTGATAGCGAATCCTGTTCTGTGTCATCCTAGTCAGAGACTGAATTTTTATAGTTGCTCCTTTCATAATGAGGAACCTGTTACGGAACATGCGGGCACGGTAGAATGATTGAAAAACACAGGCTGCTTTATTCTGGCGATTAAACTGACGAATTTTCATCCCTCTGTAGGCAGCCTGTAGGATGATAGTTACGGCGCGTTTACGCCGATAATTTTCTCTTTCCCTTCTTCCTTGGATAAGAGCTTTGCAGTGCTTCTGAATTATTCTAATGCTGTTCTCCTTTTTCAAAACGTTAAGTTCCTCCACGAGAAAATTCTGTTTTGTGCACACATGTCGCAATTCTGTTCTCAGAGCCTTCATGTCTTCCTGGTGCTGGCTCTGAGTGTGCATCAATGCATTCTGTAGAGCTTCCTGCACTTCTAATTTTTCCTGAGTCAACTGTTTCTTTACTTTTTCTGCTTGGTCAGTCAAATCTGAATTTTTCAATTTCAGAGTCTCATTTTCTTGCTTTACTGTCTCTAACTCACTCAGGGCAATCTCATGGGTTTGCTTCAACATTCCCAGCTCTGTGTTCAGACCGTGGCCCTCCAGGCATGAGTTTTGCACCTCTGTGCTGAGCGCGTGAACCTCTTATAGAGCCTTCCCCTATTTCTGTTTTAGGATAGCAATCGATTTGTCAGACTTAATCTGTTTTCCATCCATGGTGGCAATTACGGTGTTGGCCTTTTCCAGACTAGTCGTCACCTCTTCCATCTCACTCCGTGGGAGAGACTCTGTTTTCTTCAAAGCCTCGTACTCCTGTAAAGCTGGAAGTATACACCTCTGTAACTCGGCGTTCGATTCTCGCTCTTTCATCCAACATTCTCGCTCCTTCTTGCTCCATTCTCGCTCCTTCACCAAATCCTGCCACAGGACTTCATAATTATGGCGGGCAGCTTAGAGTGCAGAAACCAAAGCCTCTTTATCCTGGTTCAAGGATTCAGCTTCCCTTTGTTCCTCCTTTTCCTTTGCCACTGTTCCCGTGACAATTCTGCAGGTCACTCAGGTCTGCAGCTCATCTCGGCGCCTTTCTGACGCATGTCCTGACAGCGCAGGTTCAAGTGGCTCGGTCACTTCCCCTGTGACTAGAGGAACAGTTTTCTTTTTCTTCTTCTTTCTTTTTGCTTTATTAGCTCCAGAGATATTAGTGGTACTGGGCACACACTCACTGGTAGCTTCCACATCTTGCTTGCACTCACAGGGCGTTGCTTGCTTTTGCAGCTGTTTGTCTTTGAAAATTTTGGGACACACATCTTCCATGTGACCTACTTCACGACAGGCCCAGCATACTAAATTCATCTGTGGGTACGGCTCTCCTCCCGGGGCCACATACGAGTCGTCGTCATCATCATCGTATGGCCTGAAGGGACACTGTTTTTCAAGATTACGTGCATTGCAAAACAAACATTCCACGTTGGCCATTTTAGAAACCCGGCAGAGACAATTTGCTAGATGCAAATTCGCTCACTTCAGCAAAAGGCATTAGCTTTACAAACAGCACTTGCTAGATGCAAATTTTTTTTCTTCAGCAAAACATTTTGGTTTTCTGTTTGGGTTCAGGGTGCTATTGCATCCACACTTCGCACATTCTCTGTGTATGCTAGAAGCACAACTGATATACACAGTGGGACAGACTTCACTCATAGCATCTGTACTTTAGTTCAGCTGGGCGGCCATTTTAAACCCCCGCATTTATTTGCAAACCCACAGACTTTTTAGTGTCGACCCGCTTTCTTCACCATATGTGACAAACGCCCCTCTTTTGTAGCGCTGACGTCTGTCTGGGTTCTTCCCGACACAGTCTTCTAGGGTTATTTATACAACAGGAACATGCAAAGTATTACGTTGCTTAACTCAGGCTTCTGCCTGCTTTATTTTCATCCAAGTAAGGTACTGCAGCTTTAACATGTGTAGGCACGAGGTACTCAGACATTTAACCTTCAGCGGTTTACTCATATCAGTGTTATAGCATTTCACACAGTGTCACTTTTAAGAAATAAAAACCAAATCATATAAAGAAATCCTATCCCTTTCAGGGAACTAACTACACATCAGAATCAGCCTCTAACTGCGAACTAACTGGACCAACTAACCTGGTTCCCCAGCTTAAAACAATGCCCTCTCATTTAGGGTCACTAGATACAGCACAGTCTTTTAGCAACAGCAATAAACATTTGTTTTGTCTTGTCTGTTCGTGATGGGAACATGGTCCCAAGTGTCAAGGCAAATCCTCTGGTACTGTGATACTTGGAGGTGCCGTCCACCCCGAACTGGATTCCGGGGAGCAGCGATATCCCCAGCCTCCAGGCTCTAAGGAGAGAGACTGAAATGCAAACCGCTCTGCTCTAAATACCTGTGCAAGTGATTAGAAGAGCAGGTGAGGGAGAACTAGACCCATTGTAATCTGTGGTCTGGATTTTCCATCCAGCAGCCTGAGTTAATGTGAAGCTGTGGAATGGATCATTTTTAACTATTCCTGCACTTTCTGACCTAAAACGGGGCAGAAAGCTGCCTAACATCTTTGGACTATGTCACAGTACCTTCTGGCTCCATTCGACCACGGCTCTCACCTCGATCCTTCCGTACTTCTCCCACCCCTAATCTCGGCAACGACAACGACCATTCTTCTAGAAAAAACAGTACCGGCAAGTATACACGCAATACTCTCCATCTGGCCTGGCCCCATCTAATACCACAACCCGGACACGTCCCTCGCTCTGTCTGTGTATTCATACCTGCCACCTCAGTTCTAGGGACAGGTCTGGTCTGCGGGCTACTCCGGCGTAACATTCAGGTAGGAACAAGCAAAGGATTATGCCAAATGTGAAAGCATAGCAGTGGGAGCAAGGAACAGCTCAACTAGCTGAGAGAAGGGGCGTTACCAAGGCAACTGGCTGAGAATCCACAAGGGAAGAAATATTTGTAGCAAACTTAGACTGAGGAGTGCTGGCAGCCTCAGAACAGGGAAACGTCCAATCTTATTCTAGGACAGTAACCTTTTCTAGACTGATGAGCATTGATAACGGCTTTTTTGAGGTCCTCAGCTTTCTTTTGATCATGGCATGATGTGTTTCCACACACCTGTATGGTGAAGACCAAATTTACAAAGTTTCTCACCCCTGAAGATCTACCTAATTATTTAAATACCTGATTCTAATTATCCCCTTAAATTTAGCTGATTAAACTAAGGATTCACTTACTTTTGCACATACCTCGACACTTAAATACTCATTGTTTGTCTAATTCAAACATCATTTATTTTCAAAAGACACGGAATTGGTAAATATAAACATTATGGGATATTTAAGAAAATACTGGTTTTGATTCAAGAAGATTATCATGGAATTTTCTTAATTATCATTGGGGTTAGCAAACATTTTCTCGCCACTGTGGATGACTAAGATGGATGGATGACAGTTGGGTTAGACTAAACATAGACAAGATTGAGACTATCATTATAGCCCGATGCTAGATCCAAGATAAAAAAACTGAAGGACATGTAAAACATACAAATTCTAAGACCACTCCACAGAACCCACTAAGAGTGAAAAACCTGCGCATCACCATTCACAATAATCCCATAATGGAAGAATAAGTTAAACAAACAAACAAACTTTGTCCTCTATTACCTCTGCTCCATCAGGCGATTTTAAGTTTCTCATTAGGGCAGGTCAACCACATTCTGGTTACCTGTAGACTTGACTATAGCAACTCACTCTATCTTGGCTTGCCAAACAACTAGATCAATCGTTTGCAAGCAATTCAGAATGTTACAGCTAGAATTATCATGAACATGCAAAGGCATGACAACATCTGTGGACACCTAACTTGACTGACTACCAATCTGTTTAAAGTCATCTATGAGCTCACACACGGCCTACCACCAACATACATTTCTGAGCTCATTACCCATATTAGCCAACCAGACAACTCAGATCAACCAACATTGCTCTGCTCTGTATTCCTCAATTTAAATGCACAAGTATTGGAAAAAGAGCATCTTGTCTGAATGTCCTAGTCTTTGGAACAAATTCCCTATCAAAGATCCCAACTTCCAAAGTTTCAATAAATCACTTGGGTAGTCATTGCACTAAAAAAAATGATTAATTGAAGGATTGAGAGTCTCAGCCACATCAGTATAACCTTACCACAATGAGGAATAACAAATTTAATTAACTTACAAGTAGCACTCAAGCAACCAAAAAATACAAAAAATGGTTACCAGTATCTGCATTTATATGTTCATACCAACTATGTATAAAGGAAAATACTATATACATGGATTAAGAGTACACCATGGAGATAAAAAATAGATGGAAGTTTATTACATACTGTGACTGTCAACGTTTTGGTTTTTAAGGACCATCAGAGCTGATATGCTCTGAATCTCTTTATTGAATACCAAATTTGATTCCATTTAGGATCTCTTCAAGTAATTTAAAATACAAGAATGTAACCCTGCAACTGCCCCTTGATGATGTATATTCAGTGCCATAGTTGGTACAATTCTGGTGGCATAATGACATTGCCCCAACATAATGGAATGTTTGTTTGTATCTAGGGGATATATAGAGACATCAATTCTCAGTATGAGAAGGTCGCAATCCTATCAAGGGTCAGATGAGAATCGTGATCGCTACACTAGCAATCATAGGACCCCTGATCTAGAATGTCGTTTGAGCACAAAATATGGGAGCAGATCAACCATAAGTTCCTTTTTGTATACTGAATATGTGTGTAGCACATTTCCCCCCACCCTAAGTGAGATATGTAGCTACTGGTGTACTCTGGTGCTGGTGCATACCTGTTTGGTAGAACAGGAGGCCAGAGAACTCTGCGGTTGTATGGGGAGGCATCAAAATAGGCTCTCAGAGATGGTTCTTCTGTAATCAGTTCAGCAACTCAAGCCCAAGAGAATCCTGGTGAATCCAGGATAAACCTCATAGGCAACTCTTCTTAGTGTTCACACTCCAGACATCACACCAGGGATGATATAACTGGGTTTTATTGAATACAGCATACAGGCTCCATGCCCTGAAGGCAGTACCCCAGGCTTGAGGCCCTGAGCACCCCTCCTCATCATACCTTACCCCATAACAGGGCAAGGCCTCTGCCAACTCCTATTCAGAGAGCTGTACTGCTGCTTCCTCATAGCAGGGAGTGCAGCACAGAACTAACTCCCAAAACCCTTGCTCTAACCTCTAGAGGGAAACCCCCTCCTTCCCAGGGGAGTGGCTTGTAAGCCGCCTCCTATCATCATAGTCCCCTCTTGTAATACCAGGTTAATCCTGAACTTTATTAGTTAACACATACATAACAATACAACCAGGCCTGAACATGATGAAGCATCAGCTGATGCATAACGCATTGTTCCAGCACAGACGTGTACTTTTCTGACCCTCGACGGCTGCTGTAGCCCTCCGAATGAGCTGGGACCAAGCCTTGCATGCTGGACAAGGAAGGGATCCAACTGTGCCACAGGAGTCAGAGCTGTTGCCTTCGCAGTCCAGCCTTTGATGTAAGTGCATTGTTGCACTTGTTTAAGTTAAATAAATACTATTTTTCACAATATACTTTTCCGTGTTTGTTATCTTACTGCACCTGGCACCTCTATAAGGAGAACAACATCCACTCCACCACAGGGGATGCCTGAACGAACGAGGAACAGAGAAACTCTCATTCAAAGATACCTCTCAGGGCACCTGCTCTCATATGTGTGAGTAGCATACATATATAGTTATCCATATCCATCACCCAACAATATTCGGTGTTACGCTGCACCTTGTAGCATGGAACACCATTTGCACATGTATATCTGATGTGCATGTCTGTATACTTTGCCCATATATTTCTTCTTTTATTTCTATATCTTCCATGAACAAATCTGCGCTCCCCGCACTCTACTGCAACATTTCCACGGGATTCTTGGGAAGATTCCCTTTTGGGTCGAGCAGCAGATGACCATTGGATAGTATTGTATTTTATTCATTTTGTTTATGATCGCATGCATTTGATTATTGCTATATATACAATCATTGTTCCAATTTTGTTTATTATGGCACCATCCACAGGAATCCACCCAGAGGTGGCTAGAAACCAGATGGAGAGAAGGGCAGGATCACAGTGGAGAAATCCAGGTGTGGAATAACGCAACAGAATGCATGTTTTTTCCAGCAAGTCACGGCAGAAGCCATCGTAGGATGGGGAGCAATGAGGGAGTACCTGTAAGAGAGGACACACATGGATCAGACTGCACAGATGGGCGGCGGTGTCAGCAGGAGGAAAACAGCATTGATACCATGTGAGAGACAGGAGAACAGCTGGGTAGGAGCTGTGCTGTTGCAGCAGCAGACACTGGAAGTCAGTAGAGACTTTCGGGTCGGACTGTTAGGGGGCACTCCTTCCGGCTGTTCTCCTGTCTTTCACATGGTGCCAATGCTATTCTCCTCCTGCTGCCACCGCCCGCCATGTAAAGCCTATGCTGTCTGATCTGCTGACATGGTGGTCATCGTCTCGCGCCGCCAGCTATCTTCTTCGGTGCCGCTCCGCTCTTCAGTCCTCCTCTTCATTGAGTCCCTTTTCTATTTGGCGAGTAGCATTTTTTATAATTTGTTGAGCCCTGCTAATATGTATAAAGTACCAGGCACACAGACTTCTCTGGTGTCACGGTGTGTTAGAAGTAAATTCCGAGGAGCATCAAATATCTATACTCCCCCTTTGAAGTGCATGTAATATAGAGTACATATAGTGGGGTTATGGCGCCCACATGCCCATGATCTCAAAGTGTGTCAGAATTTGGAAAAATCAACTGAGAACAAGCTCTATGTTCATATTAATAGGAGTCTATAGTGTTTATTATTTTTTAATCCACTACGCCTCTCATTGAAGCAATAGTCTCAGCCTATTCCCCCCCCCCTACCTTCTGGCCTCTCCACCCCATCCATTACCTGAAACATCATCTGACTAGCATTGTGGTCCTTGGATATCAAGTGAGTAATGGGCCACTGGTGCTTCCAGATCCCCCCCAATCCCCTGCATATAGGCGCCTTGTGCATTTCAATCCTGTCCATTACCAGTTGAGTAGTCTCTCCCATGTGCCCAACATATCCGACACAAATATCAAGTTGATACACTATTGTCTCTGCCTTGTTCTTTTTTTGATCCTCCTAGGCTACCTTTACTGGGAGGAGGAACCTCAAATGGATGGATATTAGTGATGTCAGATGTCACATGGCCATATACACGGGGCACCTCTCTGCATCCATGTATCATAACACGGAGTGCAAGCTACAGTATCTGCTGAGAGCCTGATTGTAGGAGCTTCATTTCAATCATTTTTTATTTTAACGGAAGTACCACATTTCTATTTGTCTTTATGGGAACGGGCCTGGAGAAAGGGGATACCCCTGAAATGTTGCCCCCCTTACAGACCTATGGACTATTTTTCTGTCCTTTGCTGCCCTTTTTGTGGTAGGTTTTTTCACACAATTCTTCGTACCATCTTTCTGTGTCAATGGGGTTTATTTTCCCCCCATTGAGTATGTGGTATATGAATATTTCTCATGTTGCTTCGTTCTTCAGATCATGGATTATGTTAACATTTGATACTATCATTATGGAGACCTAGATTTTGTTCATAACATTAAGAGGGCTCTTTATCCACATATACCATATACTGTGTCTGGATACTTGGGGGACACCAATCTTTGACACTGTGTATATCTGTTTTATTTTATTGATCGAGTTTTTTTTGCACACAGTATGTGTTTATTAGTAAATTATATTTATAATACAATTGTTCATTGTAAAATATACTTTTTCTACAAAGAATTCTTTTGCACTGACTTTTTATACCATGAGTGCAGGGAACCCTGTATCTAAAACGTATTTACCGAAACCCCTTATTGCCACAGATATACAGACATAACAGTGATCCTTAATCGTAGGATCATATTCACATTATTTCTGTATTTATTAAACATTACGCACTCGTGTCCCAATGTCTCTCCCAAGTCCATATGTTATGATGAGCCCGTGGGTTGGTGCCAGGACAATGTTGGAGCTCTTGGTAACTGTGGACATAACACGTGGCCAACCTATTCTATTTCCTATAGGAAAGCCTTCAGTACGCTTGTCTGTAACTGGGGCTCCCCTTGTTCATTACTCACGACACAAGTAACCTTCTTAGTTGTTGAACAGTTGGTCCTGCTACAATTCTTAAAAATATTGTAGATACTGCCCCCAAAATATTAACCAATGTGGCAAATAAGTTTGAGTTTATATTCTAATCCTTCAATTTAGTTTTTCATTTGTCAGATATGGTTTGTATTCATGTTTTTACTGTTTCCACCACTAGGTGGAGAAATTGAAGTTTCATATAATTAGCTTGACACTTTTATGGGGTTATATAAAAGATTTGAAAATAAATATACAAAAAAACAAAACAATTACACTGTATAGAATGTACGTAACTGAAGAATTTTTTATGGTGGCGCAGAGGACCTTGAAATTCATCAACCCCCTACAAAATAATGTCATTTATTTAAATTTTTTGTTGCAAAACCCCTTACCGTTTCCTGCATTATAAATGAAGCTGTAACTGATTTCTGCACTGCTTGGTAAACACAATTTGCAAGCCCAGCCAGACCAGCCCCGACCAAAAGGCAGCTGAACCGTGACCCTCAATGCTTGCCTTCTACATTCATCATTGCTTGCCACTTTCTCTCCCCTTATTACACCATATTATGTCCTCTTTTCTCTCTGGCTCCCCTTTCAATATATGGGGAATGTGTGTAAATGTACAGTTAACAATTCATTAACTTCTATTCAAGTGAATGAAATGGGGTGTACAGGCATACCCCGCTTTAACATACGCAATGGGAACGGAGCATGTATGTAAAGTGAAAATGTACTTAAAGTGAAGCACTGCCTTTTTTCCACTTTACAATGCATGTTCTGTACTGCAATCGTCATATACGTGCATAACTGATGTAAATAACACATTTGTAACCAAAATAAATACATTAGGTTTTATTCAAATAAAATGAATGGGAGCAAGCAAGGAGATGAGAGGTGCGCATGCGGGTCAGTACTGTATAGCAGCTCTCTCCTTCTCACAGTCTCTCCCTCCTCGCAGTCTCTCCCTCCTCGCAGTCTCTCCCTCATTCTCGCAGTCTCTCCCTCCTTCTCGCAGTCTCTCCCTCCTTCTCGCAGTCTCTCTCTCCTTACCGCAGTCTTTCTCTTTCCTTCTTGCAGTCTCTCTCACTCACTCAGTCTCTCTCTCACTCATTCTCTCTCTTTTTCTCACTCAGTCTGTCTGTCACTCAGTCAGTAACGCACTCTTTCTCACTCAGTCAGTCACGCACTCTTACTCAGTCAGTCACACACTCAGTCACACACACACGCATTCAGTCACGCACACATGCACACGCACTCAGTCACACACTGTCACTCAGTCACACACTGTCACACACAGTCACACACAGTCACTCAGTCACAGACAGTCACTCAGTCACACTCAGACACACTGTCACTCAGTCACACACAGTCACTCAGTAACACACAGTCACTCAGTCACACACAGTTACTCAGTCACACACACAGTCACTCAGTCACACACAGTCACACACACACACACTGTCACTCAGTCACTCAGTCACACTCAGTCACTCAGTCACACACAGTCACTCAGTCACACACAGTCACTCAGTCACACACAGTCACTCAGTCACACACAGTCACTCAGCCACACACAGTCACTCAGTCACACACAGTCACTCAGTCACACACAGTCACTCAGTCACACAGTCACACACAGTCACTCAGTCACACACTGTCACACACACACACACACACACACACACACACACACACACACACACACACACACACACACACACACACACACACACACACACACACACACACACACACACACACACACACACACACACACACACACACACATTGTCACTCACTCAGTCACACACACTGTCACTCAGACACACACACACACACACACACACACACACACACACACACACACACACACACACACACACACACACACACACACACACACACACACACACACACACACATATTGTCACTCAGTCACACACACACACACACACACACACACACACACACACACACACACACACACACACACACACACACACACACACACACACACACACACACACACACACACACACACACACACACACACACACACACACACACACACACACTGTCACTCAGACACACACACACACACACACACACACACACACACACACACACACACACACACACACACACACACACACACACACACACACACACACACATTGTCACTCACTCAGTCACACACACACACACACACACACACACACACACACACACACACACACACACACACACACACACACACACACACACACACACACACACACACACACACACACACACACACACACACACACACACTGTCACTCAGACACACACACACACACACACACACACACACACACACACACACACACACACACACACACACACACACACACACACACACACACACACACACACACACACACACACACACACACACACATTGTCACTCACTCAGTCACACACACACACACAAAGACACACACACACACACACATATTGTCACTCAGTCACACACACACACACACACACACACACACACACACACACACACACACACACACACACACACACACACACACACACACACACACACACACACACACACACACACACACACACACACACACACACACAGTCACTCAGACACACACACACACACACACACACACACACACACACACACACACACACACACACACACACACACACACACACACACACACACACACACACACACACGGAAAGATTGCAGCAGAAGATCTTCTCCCCCTCACTGTTGCTCGTAGTTCACATCACATGGAAAGTTTCGCAGCAGACAGGAGCGAGCTCTGAGGAGGGAGGAGGGGGGAGGAGGAGGGGGGAAGAGGAGGAGAGCAGAGGAAGCAGAGTAACGGGCTCCGAGGCGTGCGGGCAGAATCACTTGTTTAGCTGCTGATTTATGGAGCATGAGTGCAGGGGGAACGGAGACAGATGGAAGGGCAGAGGGAACAGGGAGATCGAGCGCACCATAATAAAGACAAGTATGAAGGAGGTTGCGGGATTGTTGAGGTGCGCACGCTGCCCCCTGGTGTCCGTACTCGCGAAGCACGGTGCAACTAAAAATAAATATACGTACTTGCGAGTGTACGTAAAGCGGGTGTACGTAAAACGGGGTATGCCTGTATTGATAATAGTCTTAGAGCCTCATGCAGTAAGCGCCGATAAGCCGTTTTTTGCCATTTTTTCGCCAAATTTGCCCTCCCGATTCAGTAAGCGCCGATAAGTGGGAAAAATCGGCAATTTTTGTTGCCGATAAAAACTTATCGGCAACCGGGTACCGTTAAGCCACTTATCGGCACTTTTTGAACTCGGCTGAATTCAGGTAGGCCCGATCAGCTTTTCGCTGCTGATCGGCACTCCAGAATGGAGAGTTTTTCGGCAATCCAGCCCGCCAACTAAAGTTGGCAAGTTGGTGGAGGAGAAGCATCGGCAAGGGCGACACTTAGAAAAAATCAGCCCTTTTTCCTGTCTGTGATTGATGCCGGGGGTCTTTGGAGCTGATACCTGCACCGGAGCCCCCCGGCATGCCCGAGGCAGGAAAAATACATGTACAGCCCACTTCATTACCTTAGCGGCTAACCGCTAAG
Source organism: Ascaphus truei (assembly GCF_040206685.1). NCBI lineage: Eukaryota > Metazoa > Chordata > Amphibia > Anura > Ascaphidae > Ascaphus > Ascaphus truei. Next base: position 202,958,654 of record NC_134484.1, on the reverse strand, counting down.
GTAATGAAGGGGTTAACCCACCGTGCCAGCTTTATTGTGGGTAGCAGGGGTGGGTGAAGGGGGTATTTGGCCCTTGTTGTTTGTTTAGGGCTTGCGGGGGGGGGGGGGGGGGGTTGCGGGTGCACTTAACCCCTTCACGACCGTAGCAGTTAATACCGCTACGGTCATGAAAGGGTTAAGCCCTCCCGCTACCCACCCGCAAGCCCTAAGCAACCACCGTTGTGGCTAATACCCCCTTCACCCAAACCCGCTACCCGCAATAAAAAATAATCACACACACCAGCCCCACACTAAATAAATAAATAAATATATCGACATAAATAAATAAATAAATGAATATAAATAAATAAATAAATAAATATATATATATAACCCCAACAACCCCATACCAACATACACATATATGCACATCAATGATACTATAGGCTGGCGGGGGCCCTCGGGTGTTACCCGCAGGCCTGCAGTACCAATTATGTGCCCCCCCCCCAAATTAATGTCAAAACACATACATACTTCTAAAGAAATAACCCCCCCCCCTTAACACATAAAGTATAGTAATGGCCACAATTACTATTATCCACAAATGGATAATAGTGAATGTGCCCATTTTAAATACATAAACACCAATAAATACATAAAATACATATAGTACTCACCCATGTCCGGCTGCCACGATGAAAGCCATCCTCATCTTCATCCTGGCCATGCCCCATCCACTGCAGCAAAACAGACACAAGAATGAAAACATCCAATGTAATGTCCCCTAACCCCTTAATCACCATAGCGGTTATTAACCGCTACAGTCATTAAGGGGTTAACCCACCCTCACCCACCACTTGGGACACCTACATACCCTCCCCCACTAACCCCCCACCCCGTGAGGCCTAACCACGCTCACCCACTACCCACAAGGGAGGCCTACCCACATACCATTGGGGCCAATACCCCCTCCCCCCACCCCAGTACCCACAATAAAAACAATCCACAGCCCCACAATAAACATTATTCTATTTATTAAATACATTACCCACCCCCTGTGCCCCCCCCCATAAATACATGATTTATCCTTTTACATACAGGGTTCATAAACCAGCCCCACGCGAGTCCCGGCGGGCTGGCAGGGCACCTGCTAGACCTACAGGGTACCAGCAACTTGTTTCACACAGGTTCTGGAGGCCTGTTGGTGGGTCCCACCAAGCGCCATGGCCCTCAGGTGGTCTCCTTGGGGCACCGTGGGCCACAATTGGGTCCCCACGGTAGGCCCGCGGATGTCTGGGAGCCCCGGGTCAGACCCACAGGTGTCTGCGGGGCCTCGGGTGGTTCCCACGGGGGTCTGGGAAACTCACGAGTGCACACTATGGGTCCGCGGTGCCCCCACGGATGTGGGACCACCGCTTCATCCCCGCAGACTACGGGTCCGCGGTGCCCCCACAGATGTGAGGCCACTGCTTCATCCCCGCAGGTGTCACCCGTGGAACCACCATACCCGTGAGATACCCGAGGAGACCGCAGGTGGTCTCCAGAGGTCTCACGCAGAACCAAGAAACCAACCGTGAATGTAAAAAAAATAAACCTGGCCTATACATTCAATACATACATCCCCCCCCAACACCAAAAGTACAATAATGTGCAAAATAACTATTATCCAGATACGGATAATAGATTATTTGCCCATTATCAAACACATTAACTAGCATATTAAAATAAATAAAGTACTACTGACCTCATCAATAAGAAGCCCCGTCGCCAGCAACATCCTTGTCTTTCGTTGCCCACCAAATACATAGCCAATACAAAGCCAATACATTGCAATTACATTCAGATATCAATTAACCTCTTAAACACCTTATCGGATAATACTGCAAAGGTAATTAAGGGGTTAAGCCACACTGGCCCGATACCCACCCTTCACCCATTCATTTGTACAGTGGCTTCATCATGCAACTATATATATATATATATATATATATATATATATATATATATATATATATATATATATATATATATATATTTTAGAGAAAAAAAGAGAAAAAGCGCCCGATCCTTGTGTAAAATCTGATGAACAATTTAATAAATCACGGACAAGACAATTGCACACTTACAATTTGTCTGATAAAATAAGGCATATTATGGGACCAGCCCATGCACCAACTGAAGACTCCACGGTCACCTCCGCTCTACGATATCCAGGATGGTTTTGAATCCAGTATCTGCCACACGTTACCAGTACTGCAGCAATTTGGGTGTGGTGTGAAAAGGGCGCTGTCTTTAATATTGTTCATATATATATATATATATATATATATATATATATATATATATATATATATATATATATAGACACACACATGATGAACCAATATACAAATAAATGTAGAAGGGTTATCAAAAACATGCCGTACAACAAATAACACTTCTCCATACAGACACACTACAGTAAAATCCATTACCTTTAATAATCCAATCTGATCTTCTTCCAATCAAAATCCTCAAATGGCAATCAAAAACCTCAAATGACAATAAAACATTGCATTTACATTGTATATATGATGCATACAATCTATGCACCATATACATTCTGCAAATGAATGTTAACAATAACATATTCAAAACAAAATACCAATACATCCAAACAAGTATACTATTTAAACCAATCCAGTCAACATAAATCAATTAGCATTCATTAATTACATCCCTAAAGCATTTACATTCCATCCCTAACAATTAAACAATTAACTAATTCAAGCGTTGAACAGAACAAGTTATCCTGTGAAAAAATATAAGTCCCAACAAGAATACAATATACAAAAGCAAGCCTCACCCTGACCTAAAGTACATCATACAATAGCAACAATTACATCTATCTAATTTTACGATACATTATACACACATTTATGCATAGCAGCATAGCCAAATAAATTTAAAACACAGCAAATCAAGCTTTTAAAACAACATCATTTCTTACCCTGTATGTATATATCGATCTAGACATACATACATACATACATACAGTGGCAAGAAATGATATACCAAAAATAAATAAATACACATGTTAAAAAAGCTTTTAAAAAAATGAACAAGTTCATTAAAATACATTTCTTTAGTTCACTTACCATTACTTGACCCACTCACCAACTCCCGTTGAACAGCTTACTCTCAAACCAATCCACCAGGCACAGGAACCCATAAAATAACAAACCATAAAATAATAAACATTAAAATAAAAATCCAAAACAATCCACTGGTCTTCTATTTGTAATCCATCTTCATCTGTATTCTTCTTTCTTCTCTCTGCGGCTCTCTTCCGGGGTCTTCATGTCTTCTACGGCCACGCCCTGGATTTCTTCTTCTGTAGGAGGTCCTTCCTCCTCGGCGTCTTGCTTCAAAATGAGACGACATAGGCTTTTAAAGGCCTATGACGTCATATTTTCGACACGGTTCCCATGGCCCTGATTGGGCCGTAAAAACCATGTGTTTTGGCCGAGAAAAAAAAAATGATGACGTCACTTAAAGGCAATGAAAGCCCCTGCTTCCCGAGTTATAGGCCCCGGTTTGGGGCATCGGTTACAGTGTCGCTGCCATATTTATAGCGGACACAGCGCGAATGGGACGCTATAAAGATGGCGGCGACACTGCCACCCGATGACACATACTGGGGCCTGTAACTCGGGAAGCAGGGGTCCCTGGTCCACAAAGCAAAGCAGTTCAGCTCAGGGGACCCCCTGCTCACAGTACACTATTATTAAAAATACATTCATGCTGCTTCGTTACCGTAGCACATAGCCGCAAAGGTAAGGAACGAGTGTTTATTGATATATGTGTTTTACTCATAGTGTAGATGTGCAGAGGGTCTCTGGAGCTGAACCACTTTGGTTTTAGGTCCGGGGACCCCCTGCTTCCCGAGATACAGGCCACTTTATAGGGTGCCGGTATCCCTCTGCTTTGTTTACATTCCGCGGTCACGTGATCGGGACCTTTAAATGCAGAGGGATTCCGACACCTCATAAAGGGGCCTGTTTCACGGGAAGCAGGGGGTCCCTGGACCTGAAACCAATGCGGTTCAGCTCCGGAGACCACTTGCACATGTACACTAGGAGTCAAAGTTGTTAATAAATAATTTTTATTTTGCCGATGTTTGCGCTGAGAGAGCGGCTGGTCTCTCTCTGCTGCAAACACTTATCGGCAGAAACGGCCTATCGGCAGGTTATCGGGAGCCAGGCTGTTTCGGCACAGGCTCATCGGCAGTTTTGCTTTCGCAGTGATTCGGCAGGGATCGGCATGGATTCGGCCCTTACTGAATACTGCGAGGGCAAATCGCCAAAATAAGGCCTATCGGCAACCCTTTGCGATTGCACTTTTTCGGCGCTTACTGCATAGAGCCCTTAGTCCCATTCTCACTATATTGAATAAAGGGTTTTGTCTTCACATTGTCCTTTTTCTTTCTTCTCGTATCATCCTTTCTGTTTCTCCTATTCCTGTTAATTCAAATTTTGCTCTTGTGTTGCTTATACAACAGATGGCAACATAGGATAAGCTTCTCTCCTTCAGTTTGAGTAAACACCAGGTATGAACAATGATCAGGTAAATGTATTACTGTCAAAGATAATACATCTTTAGTTGTGATTTATTTCCTCATTACACTAACGTTTTGGTCCAACAGTACGAACTTTCCTCAAGTGAGCACTGCATTATACTTTTGTGGGAGTAGGAGTAGCTCTTTTAAAAGTATTTTGGTTAATGCTGGAGAATATTGGGGCTTCTGACCTGAAATTTGGTTCTATGGTGTAATGTAAAAAAATAATTACCTGTTGAAAAATGGTGTTGGTGTTAACTTTGAACGAACAAAACTATTGTACTTATCCCTTAGTATGAACTTTATTAATAAAGTCATAACCCCTCTCAAAGGGTTTCACAGGTGCCAAATGTTTTGATTGTCTTTCTGTGTTACATTACCTCATTTTTGTCTAGACTGTTCTCATTAAATAACTACCTGGAACCCTGGTTATACATTTCATGAGCAAAACTTGTAAAAAAAAATATGATCTTTGGAAAGATGAAAGTGTACTCTTGTCAAGTCGAGAAATAACTAGACTAGGTGGCACTGTGTCTCTGCTCTTAAAATAGTTACATTTCTACAGTAGAAGCCGTGTTGGTCCTGGAGAAGTGTAGACTGGTTATATGTTGAGATACCTTTTAGGGGACCAACATGGGAGCATGGAACCTCATACATGAAATGACACTTAAAGAAGAGACTTTTGAGTTAAAAAAAAAGTATAATGTACTATTCAGTAGACTTGAGGAAGACCCGCACCTGTCAAGTTTCTAAAGCTGTGTACAAAATAACATCCAATATCAAGTCTGATCTTAATCCAGCTATTTACAGTGAATCTACATTTGTTTTTAAACCGGTTTCATAATTAATTAACCTCCCTTGCATTTTAGATTCCTGTGTATCGAGGCGCTTCCACATCAATACTTGGAGATCGTAGAAATGCATCATATTTCCATGGAGTAGATGGTCTGGGGGATGTTCCAGATCTAGATGCTCCAGGAGTGGAATGTATTCAAAAAGAACATGCAGTAGATGCCATGAGGAGATTGGCATGTCAGTATCCTAGCCAGGTAACATTTAACTTAGTGTGGGGATAATAGCCCCTGCATTTTAGAAAACATGTGATGCAGTGCTGTATGTAAGCTTTAAATGTATTCAAAAACAAGAAATCTAGGGTGTAATATCAGTATCTTATAAGAGCTCTGTTTATTCGTAATATTGATTGTGTACATACAGATTTAGAGCAAAAGAAGACTGAGCCCGCTCTACCTATTATGACCAAAGGTCAGAAATACAGACAGCTGCAAAAAGGGCAAATGACTGAACAATGGGAGAAAGAAAAAACACCAGATGGAGCAAAGGCACTACCATCTGGATAAGTCCATATACTGCACCGACACACTTTATTCGAGCAAATACCCGGTATGTACCTGGCAGATACCTGGAATGCGCCACTCCTCACCTCTGACAAGCCCCGTTGCGTTTGCCTTCCCAGCCTGGGTTCATGCCTGGCTGACGGGCGGCTGATCTGTTAAATGATAATGATTAGGATTTAATAGGCTGCAATGCTTCGCGTGTCTACCAGATGGCATAAATTCATGAATTGTAATGCAGTATATATATATATACTGTGCAGTATTGCAGCCAGCGGGAATAAAATGCTTCAATCCCTGCTTGGAAAATAACTCAATGCACTCGGGCAGAAAACAGTCACAAACCTCAATACACCCGGGTATACCCGAATTCGTGGGACTAGCCAAGCTCGAATAAAGTGTGTCGCCAGTGTAAATGCACTCTGTGTCTGTGGGGAGATAGTACCTAACTGAGTAGCCAATGTGCAGTATGAAGCAAAGTACTGGTCCTACAGTATATGTATTGGAAACTGATTAACTTAAAATCCATTTATTGGTATAAGTTAAAATGAATTGGAACCAGATAGTTACAGTAGAAGTTTAGTTACAAATTATAGCACGTCGAGCATTAGTCCACTTAGGGGCTAAAATATTCAGAGCGTTGTAAGTTGATGAAACAGCACAACCAGTATTTGTGCGTACTGCTTTGTCCTTATATGGACAGAGAAGAACAATTACAGATAAGTAACTGGTTATACAGCACGACGGACTGGGATAAAATAGAAACACAAGTCAGATAAACCCAGTCAATCCTTTACTGACAAGCACTTCTGATGTAGTCCCGACGTCAACGGATAGCATCCATACAAATGACAGCTAGATATCTGCTGTACAGTAGTACTGCTGTTAATGTACAGTGTATCTAAATAGTTAAAACAACTTTTATTTTCTAGATTTATATTGTATACTGTACATATACTGTATGTCAATTAGACATTTTTATATATTTAAATGCCTTTGGAACTTTACATTACAGTATGTATAGTGCTATTGTAAGTGTATGTAAACAGTAAACTGTGATTTGTTATATTGTGGGCTAAATAGTCATACCATAGGCATTACACTTGAAAATTATGTTGCCATCAATCTGATTTTGTTGTTGTTGTTGTGAATTTGGTAGTGATTTGGAAGACTGGTGGCTCTGGGGTGCCACCAGTCTTCCTGCACTCAAATGGTTAAATGAGATAGTGCAAGCTGACAGGACTGTTAGACAGAGATCAATAACTCTGTATTTCTAAATGTGTTAATTTTAGTATAATTTTAATCAATTGAGAACGAAGTATTAAGTGGGGTAAAAACAAACCGGTCGTCTTACCTTCTAGATATCTTTGGTAGCTACAGGCCCACTGACCAACTTGGCTATGGCTGTAAGAATGGATCCAACTTTCCCTGAGAAACTTCGGTGCTTGTACATAATGGGAGGAAATATGGAATGTATGTATTGTATATTTCTACAGTATGTGTACTGTATGTTTTGTTATGAAACCATTATGCAGTGTCTGTCTACCGTACCTGTGTAGCCAGCAAACCTGAAACCAAATTATCAAGGGAATCCTGATGTCTATTGTGCTGTAAAATGAACACTTCCAGAGATATTTTGAACATGTCTCAAATAATGACCAATGTATTTTTCATCCACTTTGATCATCTGTGTACGTTTGTGATTTGTAGAGTGACTACAGCTGTGAGGAGATAATTTACATAAATTATAATAACATGTATCAGTATATATTTCGTAGTACAATTACTAAGAAACGACATCATATATAAGACTACAGGATAGTCACTCCACGCTGGTGCTGTTTGAATGGAAAATGAGCCCTCTTGCTGCCGTCTGCCTAAGGGACTCCACACCCCCTAAAAGCGTGAGCTCCTGGATGGGAGCTCACAGACAAGAGAAAACAACAGGCAGAATGGCACATTGAGTATTATTATACTCAGGATATTGTTATTGTATCATGACAGGGTTAAATTATTTAGGCACATTGAGTGTTATTATACTCAGGATATTGTTATTGTATCATGACAGGGTTAAATTATTTAGGCACATTGAGTGTTATTATACTCAGGATATTGTTATTGTATCATGACAGGGTTAAATTATTTAGGCACATTGAGTGTTATTATACTCAGGATATTGTTATTGTATCATGACAGGGTTAAATTATTTAGGCACATTGAGTATTATTATACTCAGGATATTGTTATTGTATCATGACAGGGTTAAATTATTTAGGCACATTGAGTATTATTATACTCAGGATATTGTTATTGTATCATGACAGGGTTAAATTATTTACTTGATCCTGTGTCTAAAGTCTGCCTTTGGCAGCTCCATGGTCATACTAACTTTCTGCAGCTGGTAGTGTATTTGGACAGTGCACGCCTTCCATTCTGGCGTCTATTGGCTGCAGTTTGTTATTTAATTCCATGGGCAGAGCTATCACATGACCTCCTGACGAAGCACTATGTGCGAAACGCGTAGAGGTCACGTGAAGCTGCCCCTGTTGAGTTTGCTCCGGTGGAGGCTGTGTTGGAGAACGTGGGTTCCCTGCTGTTTGGTACGTAATTATATTGGGTCCGGACCCTTTTTGTATGATCAGCAGTTAATTCCCCTCTTCCTTGCGCATTGTTTTTAGCGTTTAAATTATCGTGTACTTTTTTAATTCAGTTTTTACCCCCTGGGGTTATTAAAGTTTGTGCCTCTCAATGCGCCATTCTGCCGATTGTTTTCTCTTATCATATATAAGACACCTATTAAGCCATAACTTTGATACATGCCAAAATAATTTTGTCCTTGGGCAGGTAGATAAACTTTTTGGGAGCCTATTAAATCGTTCACATAAAAATCTTTCACGGCTTAATTTGTTTTGTAGCCCTGAGCACGCCCCAAATGCTTAAATACTAGCTGGGAGTTGCTAAGCAACAAGATTCCAACTGGTACAACTATACAACATAATGCACACCCTTTTATTTGTACTATTATTTTTGTTTCTCATGCGACAAAGGGTTTCTAAAATAATTTGGGGTCAATTTATCTCGCATCCTCTCTAAATGTTATTGTTTTCTACCAAATGCAGCATAAAAAGAACATACAAAAATGAGTATACAGTAAATGGTCACAGTGCCCTAAAATGTACCATGTTTGGAATAGGGTCTTTAGATCTATACATTCCCTTACTGAGATCACTCTGACTCGAGCCCCTTTAAGACTAGTTCTAGGTAAAATATCTTCAACCTCAGATAAAGCAACGAACCAGCTTATATCTCATATTATTGGCCACACAGATGTGTGACTGCCAGGTTTTGAAAACTTTCACTAATGTTAAAAACAGATTTTCTTTGTATTGGAGATGTAGAGACTGGTTATGTGAATGACAATGTCTACGTTGTATAGAACATGGGAACCTTTGTTGATCTGAAATTAGAAATAGACAATACCATGCTAGCATATACAGTATGAATGAATAGTACTGTTCAAAATCTTCCAGGCAGTAACTATGTAACAATGGATACAGTATGTACACCTTACATGAATGTAATAACCACGGTGTCCATCGTCCCTCCCCTTATCCCTCTCCCTTTACTCTTTTTTTGCATTCACCCCTTTCTCTTCTCGCACTTACTCATGAATATAAACTGTGTGTATGCTACTTGTTTCTTGTACTGTGCAAGTACAAAACTTTAAACCAAAAAACGTGATCAAAACCCCCCGAAGGTTTCACAGTAAAATTGCATGAATGTGGCAGATTACCAAAACTTTCCGGTTAACATTGTATGTTCTATCTGTCCATATGGTAAATGTCTAAAAAAAAAAAACCTTATATTATTCATTGCCATATTGTCTTTGACATTACATTAATTTAGCCCATTTTGTTTTCTAGCAAGAGGAAACACCACAGCTTGTGGGGAGTTTAACTTCCTAGCAGATCCAGAAGCCGCCTACATTGTTCTGAATGACTTTCATTGTAAAACCTACATTGCAACTTGGGAGCATTCATGCCGCCACAAACTCTCATGGGTATGTATAGGCGTTTTACAGTACGTTCTGAGAACATTCATTATGAATTATAACTTCCTTGTAACACTTTAACTTTTAATGTGCATGCACATGTACACTGTCTCTGCATTAACATTTCTGTACAAAATTCTAAACTGCTACTTTACACGTACAATAAGACCCAGCTCATCACACTTTAAAGGAAACATTTCTTGCACATTTTAATCTTTTAGGATTTACAACTTCAGAAAGCATATAACAAGTAAATGCCTTGCGCTTTTCTGCATGAAGTAAAAATAAGATATATAGTTTTGGTTGGTGTACTCCCAACATTACCAGGAGGGACAGAGGTGAAGGCATGTGTAAAAATATCAATACAGGTAGGGCCGCCGACAGCTTTCCAAGGCCCCAGAGCTAGTTTCCACTACCCCCCCCACCCCATCAACAGCCATGCGAGGCCAACCCTCTTTCAGACTTTCTCACTATCTCGCTCACTCTCCTCTCACTCTCCCCCTCTCTTGATTACTCACCCCATCTCACACACTTCCTCTCACTCCCCTCTCTCCATCACTCCTTCTTTCCCTCACTCCTCCTCTCCTCTCCTCCCTTCTCTCCCTCCCTCCTCTTCCTTCTTGCTCTCTCACTGCCCCCTTCTCTTTCTTACTGCCCCCTTCTCTCTCTTAAACCCTTTGCAGTACTGGCACACACTCACAATTCTCCCCCCTCCCCCTCTACTCCTCCCCCACACACACAATTCCCCCCCCCCCCACACACAAACACAAAACCCACACAATTACACTACACCACCCAAACCACAGTAACACCATCACAATACCCACACCATACGCCCAATACCACTACCCACACAATATCCCCCAACCCATACCAGCATACCCACATAATACACCCCCACACCCACAGTTTATTTGGTAGAGTGTATAAAAAGTGACTCATACACAATGTATCTGTGTGACAAATATACCCAGCGGTGATGCAATTAAATGACACCCCATGTGACTTTGTACATCCAGGAATGGTATGATCAGTGGCTTAATGTGGGGACAAAGAAAGCAAACTTCATGAAGGAGATTTACGCTCACAGCTTGCAGTACTCTAGAAGTGAGAAGGAGTTGAAGGTCTTGGTGGGTGGACCCGGATTCGTCTCCTGTGACTCTTACGCTATGGCCGCTGCCATTGATGAGACCACTGTTACAGATGTCATTGAGTGTGCAGTAACTGTGGAGATCAGTGGCAAGTTCACTCGGGGGATGATGGTGTTGGATATCATTGATGAACTGAAAAAGAAAAATAAGGCTTTTGTCATGAGTGGATGTGATATGGAAAAGTTTAAGGCTCTTATGGAATCTTCTGTCAAATAAAGTGTCTTTTACTGTTATTTCTTAGTAAAAAAAAAAACAATAATCATTGGCCAATCAAACATACAGTATTTTGCTGTAAGAGATAATAATTGTAATACTAGTTTACTATTATTCAGCACCATTTCTGTATAGTTTTGATGTACTGTATTTACTATAAAAAAAGAAGCAAAAAAGAAATGTATTGCATTGTATTTTTAAAAAGAATTCTGATAATATATTGTTGTTAGTTATTATACATAGTCCACAACAGCTATATCATGTACATTAACAGTAGTATGGTATTTCATATTTAGTATCAAACTGGTTACAACATGGTCCATATTACTTACAGTAAGTAATCATTGAATGATTTGGAATCTATTGTTTTTTAGTTGATGAAATGTGTAGAATCCAACACACATGGGCAATTCACTAGAACTAAAGGTTACGTCAAACAAAGTGAATAACTCGTATGAAATAGGTCAGCGGATACTAAAATTGGCTAGGAAGGCGCTGGTAACGGTTTAGGACATTTGGTTGTGACCGTTTCACCATGACCAAATGGCTGCCGGTGCTTTGCCGTGTCTCACTCTGCTGCCAGAAGCTGCTGCCGCTGGTCACATTTCCGCCTGCCACTAAGGTAAGTAAACCCACCTACCCTAAGCCCTTACCCTAAAATCTGCCAACCTTAAGTCCTTATGATAAAACCTCCTAGCCTAATTGCTAAAACACTTGAATCAATTCCTACCCTAACCGCTAAAACCATTAAATTAACTCCCTACCCTAACCAGTAATAAAACTTACCTTAGAAGCGGCTGGCGGCGGCAGCGAATTGTTTGTGGCAGAGGGTTCATCTGCGGCAAAGCATCAGTGGCCATCTGGTCGCGATTGTTGTCCCATTCGGGTTGGTACAACAAAGATAAATGTTGCACACCAGCAGTAAAAATATATAACATCTACTTCTACCGGCACTCTAATCAGTATAGGAGGACCTGCTGCGTTCCGAACAAGAGGAAGAGTAGAGGCTCCACAAACGTTGAAAAATTCAAATATTTATTTAGCCAGAATGTTCCAACATTTCGGCTGTTCAGGCAGCCTTTGTCAAGGAGTTGCATACATTGACAAAAGATGCTTAGATAGCCAGAATGTTCCAACATTTCAGCCAACTAAATATTTACCTTTTTTCAAAATCTGTGGAGCCTCTACTCTTCCTTTTGTTCCATTCAAGCTGGTAACACTATTCTACTATCAGCTATGTTTTCAGACGACAACAGAGAGCATACTGTATATGCATCTACTGTAATGAAACACGGCTGATGAAAAGAGCTATTAAACACAGCATCACACCAAGATCCAAGACAGTATGTATTTATTGAGATCTTGTAAAACCGATAACTTTGATTGTGGCAATGGCATTAGGTTAAGTTAATGTGTAGCAGTAGATGTGGCCTAGGACATTTGGTTGTGGCTTTTCCGCACAACCAAATGACCACCGGTGATTGGCAGCCAGTCACCTCACCCCCAGGACCATTAGGCGCCGGCTGCTTCGAAGCAAAGTTAAGTCCCTAACCTTAACCGAAATCCTCCAAATGTTAACCCCCAATACGAATACTACCCCGTACTCTAACCGATAAAACTCCTCAAACTGACCTTATTGTAAAAGCATTCAATCGTGGAGGTCCCAATGGTTACTCTGCCGTGGCGGAGGATCTTTGCGGTCGAACCCTGGTGGTAATTTGGTCACAGTGAAATGGCACACCAAATGTACCATTCCAGAGTAGACGTTGCTAAAGTACATTTCAGTAAAGCTACTCCACACTATCTTCCTCCACAACATACTAACAATCAACAAACCCATAATATACAGTAAACACACAACACTGAGCTGGAAGTTAAATGGCCGCAGTTCTTATGAAACCATAAATTGAAATACACAAACTGTTTTTGACTCGCTTTTTCTTGTATTGTACCCATCCATGTTAACAGGCCAGTGGCGCACTATCATGGTCCTATCAACACAGTCACATCCACCACTCTGCTGCTTTCTAAATAACCATATCCAACTGATGGAGAACCATGTACCACCCTGTACAGTGGATACATATCCCACTCACCTACTGCCTAGCATTGACCGCACAATGTACCAATAATCACTCAGGGAGGATTTTATCCCAAAACCTGAACCAAATTGCCACTAGAACTGGGGCAATTCAATCCCCTTTAAATAGCTCCTGTGCACCCAACATCACCAGCACCTTTTCCAACGCGTCTTATAGCATCACACTGAACACAACCCAAAATCTGAAAGATGCTCTTTATGTATCCTATAGAGGCTCACATTGCTTGCATCGAAATATGTATGGCAAATGACCCGACCCCCCACTTAACAAATGTAACCACCTCTTTATTAATTTTACTTCTGCTATGCTCAATCATATTATTTCCATGCGGGCAAACCTCAGCCCACTTTGCAGTCCAGTGCATATACAGTACAAAGCTCCAATTATCCATATGTCCAAGTCTGTGCCACCTAAAAATAACATAAACCATTACACACCACTAACAAGTATTACAATCACCCCAGCTACCCATACAGTAGCTTTGATAGAGATTGGACACCCACCGGCCTAGACTTATCGGACTCAGCCCTTAACAGGATAAGTGCATTCAAACTTTTTTTACCCAGGCCAATTTGCCCCCGTCATTACGGAACACCTTCAAAATTGGAACGTGGCTCAGCTTACTGATGGACAAAGAAAGGACTAACGAACAAATTTCTTATCTGCAAAAAGGCTCATAATACCTTGACTGGACAAATGCTACTTTGCTTTAAGCCATGTATCTTTAGCCAACACCCTTTCTCCAACTGATCCGTCTTGGACCATCTGATCAGCATCCTTACCTGATCAGATCCCAGCACCACATCCACAGTACCAAATCACCACCCACTCTTTGATTCACAAACCAATTTGCTGCTGTAAACGCATCATAAAATGCCAGCGCGAAAGCTAAACTAAATAGCTCATTCTAAAACTGAGATAAACTAACCTGCTCTGTAGGCCTCACCAGCCATTCAAAACTTGAGTTATTGGCCTCTTCCCATCCCCAGAAGCTACAATCTTTTCAACCCTGTCAAGGCTCGAACCATGAAAATCCTTGATATATCCACCAACCCGAGCAACCTTTGAAAAAATGACACCACAGTCAACTTTCTTTCAACCACATCATTTGCCAATCCACTGTCCCTTAGCTGCAATACAACATACATCATTGCCCCTGTGTTATTCAACCTCTCACCGCTCTATTAAACAAAACCAACATATTCCCTCTATGCCGCAACCTATGTCACCCATGTACCAAGGAGAAATTGGAGTCTGCATAAGATCCATTAACCACTTCCCGATCCCACAGTGCTGGAGGGCAACGTTGACCACATTGATATGCTTCCAGAGCCAGTCAACTGAATTCAGCAAACTGCAGGCAAAACAAGGAATCCACAATCTAATTAGCCACCCCTGATACATGCCTAGAATAAAAAACAAAGTTCATCTAGAAAAACCACAACACAAATTCTAACAGTGCAACAACTTGGGTGATTTTTCCACCACGCCCTTATTATCTGTCAAGAACCTAACTTCCTGGTTGGGCAACTGGCCCTCCCATTCTGCTACGACCACGTTTATCCTACAACATACCCGAAAATTTTCGGGCATGTTTGCTGATGGTCACGGGCCTTTTCCTACGCGCGGCCCGAAAGCGGCCCGGGAACAGCTCATAACAGCTGATAGCGCTAATAGCGCTAGACAAAGAAAGCGCTTAGCGCTAAACAATGGCAACGGGCCGCATCATCCCGCGATTTGCCCCGATTTGCCCGCGATTTTTAAAATCGCGGGGAAAAGGCCGCAGAAGAATAAAAGCGGCTGCCAGTGTAGCTCTACCACCATTACAGCCTGCCCGTCCCTGAAAAGGTGCCGGCCTCTGAGACATCACCAACTCTATATTAACAAACAATTGGTTAACTGAGGAAGAAGTGCATAGGCGGCATGATACAATTATAATACATAAAGCACCTGGCCCTGATGGCATGCACCCTAGTGTTCTTAACTAGCTAAGTTCTGTAATAGCCAATCCATTACATTTAATATTTAAGGTCTCCATTTCGACAGGCTCATTACCACAAGTTTGTAATAAAACAGACGTGTTGTCTATATTTATAAAGAGTTCTATCACAACCGGGGAATAACAGACCTGTAAGCCTGACATCAATAGTGGGGAAACTACTTGAAGGTTTAGTATGGGATAATATTCAATATAACAAAATTATTAGTAATAGCATGGATTTCCGAAGGATAGTTTGTGCCAAACTAAACTTATTCGTTTCTTTGTGGATGTAAGCAGGATTTTAGACTAGGTTAATCCCGTTGATGTGGTCTATTTAGATTTTGCAAAGGCTTTTGATACAATGCCCCACAACGTTAGTGTATAAAATAAAGGAAATTGGACAACAGAGAGTTGGAATAAATGGAACCTTTTCAGGTTGGGCTAAAGTTGTGTGTGGAGTAACTTAAGGATGGTACTGGAACCCATGCATTCTAACTTGTTTATTAATGGATGTCTTATTTGGGTGGAGGAGCGCTGAATATATCCAATGAAATGTGAAATGAAAGAAAACACAATAGTGCAGATTGTATATGCCAGTGATTGGGAAGATAATAAAGCTCTGATGAGATTGCACTCACAATATTTCCAGATAAAGAGAGTATGTCAGAGATACTTATCTCTCTGACTGGAGCCCTTTTGTTTAGAGAAGGTGTAGTCACAGGATATCCCTCAGTGTATATGGTTTGTAGTCATCAGATATACAATGAGAGAAAGATGCCACAATCGTGTGTAATGTTTCACCAGATATATTCAAAGATATAAGATAAAGAGTAACAAACTCATATTTTCCATATTAAAAAATTCATGGGAGGTCAGACTTCCTGTGACGTCACGAGGAATGGCTGCCTGAGAGACTTGCTCCAGGGCCCCTCCAACGAATAACCTTTAAAAAGCATTTAAATAAACAAATCCCCCCCCAAACCTTACACCCCAGAACCCCAAAGACTAGCTGCACACAGGACTCAGCTTTTCCTGCGATTTGGAGTGGGCTTGCCGGCGCTCTGGGAGGCCTCCTGGGAGCCCAGACCCCCGGTGGAAGTCTCCCCCTGCCCCACACACAAAATCGGAGGAGCCGTCGGGAGAAGCGGAGCGGGAGGTAGGAGGGGCGGTGGAGCTAAGCTCCGGGTGTCCCGTGGTGCCCGGTCTCACTGAGGTGTTCGGGGAAACCTCCCCCCCTCCCCCCGTGAGCGGTGCCTGAGGCGCGTCTGCGGCAGCCTCCCGTAGCCCCGCGAGGAAGCCTGAGCAGCATCGCTCCGCTGCGGTCCCCGCGTGCCCCCCCCCCCGAGACAAATAATCAATAAACTTACCTCCACACCCCATCAGGCGATCCCGGCAGGGGAGAGCACTGGGAGAGTACCCTCTCACTGAAGGTGCTGCTCGTCCCACCACGTGGCTGCAGAGGAGGAAGCGGCCATCTTAAAGGCACATCTCCCCTTGGAGGATGACATGGCGCGAATGGGCCACGAAATTGCCGAGCTAAAATCCACCATTGAAGATCACGAAAATAGGGACCGCAGGCAGAACCTGCGGTTCAGAGGTATCCCCGAGACGGTCCCCCCAGAATCACTACCAACTTACCTCAAAAACGTCTTCTTAAAGCTGGTTCCTGACCTCACAGAACACGAGCTCCAACTCGACAGGGCGCACAGAGCCCTTGGCCCTAAATCGCCAGACCCAAAGCGCCCAAGGGATGTCATTATGAAGTTCCACACATACACGGTGAAAGAAAAGATCTCTGCAGCTGCGAGAAGGGATGGCGGCATCAAAACGGATACTTACACGATTCAAGTATTCAACGACCTCTCCAGATGGACCGTCCTGAAAAGACAAGGGATGAAACCCCTCACGACAGTTCTCAGGGATCGCGGAATCCCCTACCGCTGGGGCTTCCCCTTCAAGCTCGTTGTCCCGAGGAACGGGCGGTTCTTCACCATCACCGATCCTGATGACATCAAGGAGTTCCTCGAGGCGATAGGAGTCCCCAGCCGAAGAGACTGGGAGAGAGAGAGAAGCCCCCCCAGAGCACTACGAGCAGACCCGGCGGAAACACCAAGAGCGTCGGAACGAATCGCCAGCCAAAAGACCCAGGGAGCAACAAAGCCTGCCTCGCAAGAACAAGATGGCTGACCCGCGTGCTTCAACCAAACCTCCACACCACACTGACCTCTCGCCCCACTTGGTCTATCCCTCCAGCACTACCCTCCCTCAACCCTCCTTACCACAAGCACCGGGAATTTCCCCCATCCCCCTCCCCCCTAGAACCCAGTCCCCCCCGCTCCCCCCCCCCTCCACTTTCCCCCCCCCCAAGCATCCCCCTCCCCCCAAGCCTCCCCCTCCCCCCACTCCCTATTGCCCTCCCCCCCCACCCCTCACTCCCCCCCCACCCCCCACTCCCCCCCCCTCCCCTATCCTTACCTTGTCCGCCCCGAGCCGTATGGAGCCCCACCACAAGCCAGCAGAGGACGGGCCTATCTCCGCTGAGATAGCAAAGTAGATTCATCCGCCAACGGGCCCACCATGGGCCGGGGAGAAGTCGCTAACGTCATCAGCTCCAAGGAACGAGTCCCAAGAACAGGACGGCAAGGCCCGCAAGTGCGCAATGGCGCAATTCCACCGAGGGGGGGAAAAAAGGAGGGGAAAAAAAAACCTCCCCCCCTCATACTATTTCTCCCCCCCGGCCATTCATCCCGAAAGCCAGGAGACTCAGCACCGAGGCGCCCGCGCGGACAGGGCCCCCTGAACTCCTTTTGGGCACTGGAATCCTCCCCCTCTCCTCCCTCCCAAGCTGAAACCACCAAGAGACAGGTCGTATGAAAATAACACCCTCACCTCCTCCCCCCCACTCCCCCCCCCCCCCGACAACCCCTTAAGGTACCGCGGATGTTCACCCAAGCGCCCCTCCCCCCCTTTCCCCCCCCCCCGATACACCTGGGACCCTAGAACTGCTGAAGCCCCGATCAACGGCAAGAACTCAATTCACCCCTCATGGGGTCGCGAACTGCCGCATATAGGAGATGCCCTAACAACATGATATGCAAACCCAAATGTGTAACCAGATGTCTCCCCTTGCCCCCCCCCCCCCCCCCCGCCCCCTGAAAGAACAGAATTCGCAACCGATATAATGCCTAGTAATGGGCGACAAAGACCCATAGTTGGTTAAATAATGAGTAATAAACACTCATAACAAGGGTTTACAGCACTCACAAACGACCAAAAAGATTTCCCATAAGTTGAAAAATTTACCTGCGCCTAGAGAGATAAGCCAGCTCCCCCCCCCACCTACACCCTTCCTTGCCTTTCCCCCCCCCTCCTACTCCCCCCGGTTCCCCTCTCAGGATAAGCATTCAGAGCAACGGGCTCTTAAATACAGCATATGCACACCCACACCCGGTCAAAATGTATTTCTCAAATATTGTGAGATTGAAGTTCCTCTCTGACAAAAAAAGAGAGATAACGAGGGAATGAGAGTCTGGAGATAAACATGGTTGTGATTTTCCTTTCTGCGCTTACCTGTGTCTAGAAATGTAACCCAGTAGTCTGTATAGTGCACTGCAGTGAAATGTGTAGATGAAATGGAACAGGTCATTAAACCCCAAGCTCTCTCCTCCCCCCCCCCAACCCCTCCCCCCTTACCCCCCACCACCCCCCACCCAGCCCACCTACTCCACATCCTCTCCCCCCTCCCTTCTCCCCCTCCCCCCCACACTCCTCCTCATCCCCCCTACCCCCCATCACCCCCCACCCAGCCTGCCTACTTCACAGCCTTTCCCCCCTCCCTCCACTCCCCCCCCTACCCCACCCCCTCCCCTCCCCCCCTACCCCCCCCTTCCCCACCCCCTCCCCCCCTCCCCCCCAACCTCCCATCCCCCCCCTCAACCTCCTGCCCCCCCCGACTAACACACCGAAGAGAGAACCGCTCTCATTAAAGGTACCCATGATCTCCCCTAGCTTACCAAGAGGAATAACGAGGGAATGAGTGTCTGGAGATACACACTGCTGTGATTTTCCTTTTTTCTT
Organism: Ascaphus truei; assembly: GCF_040206685.1. Classification (NCBI taxonomy): domain Eukaryota; kingdom Metazoa; phylum Chordata; class Amphibia; order Anura; family Ascaphidae; genus Ascaphus; species Ascaphus truei. The sequence goes on along the minus strand of NC_134484.1, from coordinate 202,939,151 downwards.
ATGCTTTTGCCTAACAATGTAATCCAGTAATCTGTATATTGTACTGCAATGAAAAGTGTCGATGTAATAAGACGGATCATTAAACCCAAAGCTCTCTTCTCCCCCCTCTCCAACCCCTCACTCCCCTTCCCCCCACCATTCCCCACCCAGCCCGCCTACTCCACATCCTCTCCCCCCTACCTTCTCCCCCTCCCCCCCCCTTACCCCACCCCCTCCCCCCTTCCCTCCACACATACACCCTACCCACCCCCTGCCCAGATAAAGCACAGTAGAAAACCTACACACGCGCTTGGTACCCGAAATCTCACTCCATCATGGCAATGGCTAAGACAGAGTGAAACAGACGTCTGATAAGTACTTTAAACATAGGTGCCTAGTAATGCAAACCTATAAAGGATATATCACTACGAAGGGAACTGCGAGGAGGTCATGGGAGATATCCCTGATCTCCTCTGCACCCTAACGTCCCATTCACCTGCCCCATCCTCCTCCTTCCCCTCCCCTCCCCCTCACACCCACCCCACTTTCCCCCCCCCTCCCCCTCCCTCCTCCCCAACCGTCTCACCTCCCCCACCCTTCCCTGTCCCCCCCCCACACCTCCACAAAGCTCTTCAAACTAGAGAACACAAATCTCTCCCCAAGGCCATACCCAACCTCAATACCCCCCTTCCCCCCCCTCCTCCTCACCCCCACCTGCCAACCTTTAAGAGGAGGGTGCCGGACCTCCAATCCAGGAAGTCTTCCACGATCGACGTCACGGAAGGATCTCCCGGGGACTCCCCCTTCAACCACTGGACACGAAGGTGCCACAGGGGAAAACAAATGGGCCCTCAGAAAGCCCACTTCTTACTTTCCTCTTGTGTGCCCCCACCCCCTTCCCCCTTTCCTCTCCCCGTCCAACTCCCTCCCACCCAACCCCTCCCGAGCTCCTCAGGACACAATGACTCACGAACCAAGCTGCGCCCCAACCAACCCCCCCCCAATAATAAACAAATCAACCCCCGTCATGGGATAAATACGGGGTCCAGGCCTCTCAATCCTGGAAGCACGACCCCACAATAATGTCATCAATTAAAATCACTTCCCTAAATGTTAAAGGACTCAACTCAACTAAAAAACGTAAGTTAGCACTCCAGGAACTTAAAAAACTCCGGAGCGATATCATATGCTTACAAGAGACACATTTCAACTCTAATGATCCCCCAAACACATTCAAGCAGACCTTTCCCCAGGCCTACTACGCCTCCTCCCAGGTTAAAAAAAGAGGAGTAGCCATTCTAATAAGGAACAGTGTTTCATTTGCCCTCTCCAAGATTAACCGAGACCCAGATGGCCGATACCTGCACATACAAGGTTCCCTCTCTGGAAACCCTATTTCTATAATAAATATATACGCCCCAAACGAAAATCAAGTTCAATTTATCCAAGTCCTGCTAGACTCCCTTGATCAATCAGCTTTAGCTTCGTTGCTCATAGTTGGCGATTTCAACATGGCCCTATCCCCTGATCAGGATAGAACCACCCAACCGTCCACCCAATATGTAGCCCAGACCCAACAAAAAGCGACGAAACTTAGAGAGGTCTTAAAAAGTTTCTCCCTCACAGATATTTGGAGGGCCCAGCACGTCGGCCAGAGGGACTATACGTTCTTCTCGGCCCCGCACCAATCATACTCGCGGATCGACTATTTCATAGGTTCCACAAATGTCCTCCAGGCGTCCTCCCACTCCAATATAGGACCAATAACGTGGTCTGACCATGCCCCGATAGATTTGACCCTAACTCTCCCGTTTGTGAAACACACCTCCTATAATTGGAAACTTAATGATACCTTACTGAACGACCCCCAAACAGTAGATACGATTCGACACAAACTAAATATGTTCTTTGAACAAAACAAAGGGTCAGTCCCCCTAGCGTCAACACTGTGGGAAGCCCACAAAGCTCAAATCAGAGGGGATCTAATCTCCCTAGCATCTTATAAAAAAAAGCAGAAACTAAAATTGCAAAAAGAGCTAACTGAAAAAATAACTACCTTGGAACACCAGCATAAAAAGTCACCTTCCAAGAAACTACTCAGAATACTTGAAAAAACTAGGACCGAACTAAGACAGTCCCAATTAGAGGAGGTGGAGAGAAAACTTAAATGGTCCAACCAGAAGTTTTATGACAAAGGCAACAAAGCTGATAAACTATTAGCATCAAAACTTCGGGGCATAAAAACAAGGGGCCAAATTCCTAGAATCCACACTAAAGGAGGCCACACCACTTATATCGAAAAAGAAATAGCCCAAGAATTTGCAAAATATTATACAGATCTCTACAATCTCCACCCCCCCAACCAAGACCCAGTAGACGTAGACTATATCTCGCAATTTTTAGCAAGATGTAATCTACCATCTCTCACGGAAGAGGAACTCAAAGCCCTAAATGGTAAGATCACCCAGGAGGAATTGGCACAAGCCATAAGCACCCTTAAGATAGCCAAAACCCCTGGTCCAGACGGTTTCTCAAACGCCTATTATAAAAAATTTAGCATGCCGCTCTCCCCCTTTCTACTCGATATGTTCAACTCTTTCCTAGAAGGAGCCCCGATCCCAGGCACAATTACAGCTGCCAACCTAGCAATTATACACAAGGAAGGAAGGGACCCGCTGCAATGCGGTAGCTACAGACCAATCTCCCTGCTTAACACAGACCTGAAACTCTTTAGCAAGATCCTAGCAAACCGGTTAAATCCTATTCTCCCCAGACTAATTCATATAGACCAAGTGGGATTTGTGTCAGGAAGACAGGCCTCTGACAACACCCGCAAGATTATTAATATCATTGACCACGTGCATCTCAACAAACTCCAAGCCATGATCCTCAGTCTAGACGCCGAGAAGGCCTTTGATCGGATCAAATGGACCTTCCTAGACAAAACCCTGCTCAAATTCGGCTTCTCAGGCCCGTTTCTAGAGGGGGTCAGAGCACTCTACCAGAACCCCACGGCATACTTAAAATTACCGGGAGGACAATCCAGTCCGATCCACATTAGAAACGGAACCAGACAGGGCTGCCCCCTATCCCCCTTGCTATTCGCAATATCAATAGAACCACTGGCGGCCCAAGTTAGAGCAGACCCGAACATCACAGGTGTAACTATAGCTGACAAAAACTACAAAATATCCCTTTTCGCGGACGACGTCATTCTGACCCTAGCTAACCCTCATATCTCCCTGCCCAATCTCCACAAATTATTAGATGAATTTACTCAGGCCTCAGACTACAAGATAAACAGGGACAAATCTGAGGCACTGAATATATCCCTCCCCGAAGCCACATGGAAACTTCTCCAATCAAACTACAAATATAGATGGAACTTGTCCCATATAAAATACCTAGGAATAAAAATCACTAAAAAGTACTCCATGATATATAAAACAAACTATCCCCCCCTATTTAGTCAAATCAAGAGAGACCTAGAGACATGGAATACATACCAGATCTCCTGGTTCGGCAGAATCGTCTCCGCTAAAATGAATATCCTTCCCCGACTGTTATACTATTTCCAAACCCTTCCAATCCCAATACCGTTAGCCGACCTAAAAGATATTCAAAAGCAAATAATGCAATTTATATGGAAGTATCGGAAACCCCGAGTCCCGAGGTCAGTGCTCTTAGCAGCTAAAACGAGGGGTGGACTAGGAGTACCAGATGTGGTCAGATATTACCACGCGACCCAGCTCAGACAAGCAGTAGTCTGGAACAGCTCCCCGAGTACAACCTGCTGGTTAGAAATGGAGGCTAGCTATATATCCCCTCTCCCCCTCCCTATATTGCTATGGTCCCCAGAATATAAAGGAAAACCTCCCCAGAAATTTGAGTTAGGAGCAATGAAATGCACGTGGTCTATCTGGTCCAAAAACAGAGGGAAATATGGCCTAACTTCTCCCCCCTCCCATCTCACCCCCATACTTGGGAACCCTGAATTCCCTCCGGGATGCACCCAAGCCCAAATCGGTCTATTTCAGGACCTTCATATTAGCACGGTAGCGGATCTGCTGGAGAATAATGAAGCTCTGTCCTTCCAGGAGCTCAAAAACAAATTAGCGGCCCCCCACCTCCCCATTTTTGCATTCCTACAGCTACGACACTTTCTCAGAGCTCTGTCCGCGTCCTCAAAATTCCCCCCCATAACCAAATTTGAGTCCCTCTGCCAAGTGAGAGAATACCAGAAGGGACTAATTACGTCAATTTACAGAATATTCGAAAATTCCCTCCCCTCGCCCACACATGCCTATATGCAAAAATGGTGTATAGACCTGGGCGTACCCCTAGACCTCGAGGAGTGGGAGGACATCTGGGAGGCAGCCCCCAAAACTTCAATCTGCACAGTAACAAAAGAAAACATATACAAAATACTATTTCAATGGTACCGGACCCCGAGTAGATTGAGCCAGATCTTCCCCGGCGCATCGGACCTGTGCTGGAGGGGATGTGGACAGAAAGGGGACATGGCCCACATATGGTGGACATGCCCCGAAATCCAGAAATTCTGGACTAGAATCCAGAGCTTGCTGGACGAGACCCTGGGCCTGGAGGTCCCGCTGGACCCTCTGACATACGTGCTGGGCAGCCCAATGGAGGACATCCCGGCCCCCGAAGCCAGACTGATGTCGGCCATACTCACGGCCGCGAGATGTACAGTTGCAGCAGCCTGGAAACAACTGAAAGCACCCTCACGAAGGACAGTAGTAAACAGAATAAACCTAGTCATGAGTATGGAAAGGCTAACAGCAATGCTCAGGCAAAAAATGCCACAATTCCACAACACCTGGGAACCATGGATAAGTCTAGGAATCTCGACACCAGACTAGACCCAATTACAAAAAATAACCCATCTCCACTCACTTACCCCCCGGCACTGATAATAAGAGAGGAACTCCCTATCGCCTCCCCCCCCCCTCCTCCGACCCTCCCCGAAACTTGCCCCCCCCCAACCCATCTTTTGTCATTCCCATCTATCCCCCCCCAACCTGAGTCTCCCCCTTCCCATCTCTTTTTTGACACAAAACTGAGAAAAGGCTTTATTGAGACTGTCTCCATAGAACACAACCAAGTCAACTTAATCCTATCCGATTGTTAAATACTGTACTGATTGTAACCCCTGAATGTACCAACTTTTATCTGTCTCCAATAAAGGAAAAAAGATTGTTAAAAAAAAAAAAAAAATTCATGGGAGAGAACCACCGATATCATGGAGCACTGCACAGTGGAGACAGCTGTGTAACCCGCTCGCGTTTCAGCTAACCCTTCCGCATACGTCACTTCCGGACGATGTCACACGTGTGGGCGGAAGGATATCTTGCCTCTGCGTAAAGCTCCGAATGCCCATGCTTCCAAGGTCCAGTTCTCCCAAACTAACACTCTGACTCTACGCGTTTCACTTGTTTGCTTCCTCTACCCAAAGAAGAAATCTGTTACCCTTGGGACAAAGAACAGTCCCACTTGAATGTTGAGCAAGTTTATTTTTCATTATATATGTTGTTTCATTATCACTTTTCACTATGGGTTGGTGAAAGATATTGATTGATCACGCATTTAAACTTTATTCACCTTGCACTTTGCATTTTATCACATTTATTTAATATCACTTTTGTATCACGTTAGAAGCGCCCAGTCCACTCCCCTTTTCCTTTATTTATTAATGACCTTGAGGTTGGCATAGAGCGCAATGGAAGTAAACAGCTACCATTTATTACATTTATACATAATATATATATATATATATATATTAAAACTATATAAGAATAGATATTAGATAATAGATATTAAAAAGGTAAAAAGATCACTTAAAGTAGTTAGACAAATAGCCACACGATGGTGGTAGAGAGCAGAGATATCATAACAGAAAGGATATTATAATGTAATGTAATACCAAACTTAATCAATGTATAAATATACAGATGAAAATCAATATATAAATATACAGAAAAATACAGATACAAATTCCAAATGAATGAATTAATGAGAGAAGAAGTAAAAACATATATTAGTTAATGGAAGAGTTGACATCTATATTGATATTAAGTCATTTTGGATGGAGGGTGTTTAAAGTATAAATCCAAAAGGACTCTCTCCAAAAAAGATCCATAACTCTGTTACCCCCTCTCATGTTGGGAGATGCCAACTCTAACCCAATGTAAGATAAGCCGGTAGAATCGAATTTGTGGAATTTCTTAAGATGTAAAGAAACATTATGGGTTTTAAGTCCCACAATTATGTTACAAATATGTTCTAAAATCCGAACTCTTAGAGTTTGTGTAGTTTGGTCCACATATTGTAAACCACAAGGATATAATAGGTAGACCACAAAGTTAGTTTTGCAATTAATAGATCGTTCGATTTTAAATTGTCTCTTGGTATTATTTGAGCAGAAAGAATCTGTCTTGCCTTTGTAAAATTGGCATGCTTTACACTTGGAGCATTTGAAAAAAACCTTTTGGTCTGTTAAACACACATTCCCAGCTAGCTCAAACTCCTACACCCACCACATCATGAATATATATTTATGTCAAAAAGAGTGCTACTGGGCGTGGCAAATGTATACAACAAAAGACGGGGGTGCCCAATGCTACATCCAATTGACAAAACATATAGAGTAATAAGTATAAAGTTTAAATACTTCAATAATAATAATAATATGTACTTGGTTATTTAGTTAAACTCTTTCGCCAAAGCGTCGTAAGCCTGCATACCACGTCAAGGTATAACCAAAATGAATGCAGGTCCTACACTACACTGTGAACCCTTCCCTTTACCTCTGTATGAGGGGAAGCAACCATAGTAGATCATGTTCTTGCAGCAAAGTGAAAAAGGTCAGGAGGAGTGAGCTCTGGGGGGAGGTGCCATTACCTCCATTACAACTGCTACCAGTCAGAAATTGATTAACATACATTCCCAGCTAGCTCAAACTCCCACACCCACCACATCATGAATATATATTTATGTCAAAAAGAATGCTACTGAGCGTGGCAAATGTATACAACAAAAGACAGGGGTGCCCAATGGTACATCCAATTGACAAAACACATAAAGTAATCAGTATAAAGTTTAAATACTTCAATAATAATAATATTATAATAATTATAATAATATAAATCCCCAGCAATCTCACTGGCCAGGGAACAGAGAAAAGGGAAACAAGCGACACTTATATTCTTTTTCAGGCATTGTAATATATACGACCATTTTTCCCCAGTTTATGAGACACTTTATTTTACTGGGGACACACGGTTAATGGCCCGCAGCAGGGCTTAACGTTCATTAGAGAGCTGAGGACCCTCTCACCGCCACAGTAAGGAACAACAGAATTCAGTGAATTAAATTGCATTTTTACAACAAGGGCAGTAATTGAATAGTTACTATTCTCAAACAAGAACAAAATAACAATGCACTTAACTCATAGAAACTTGGTAGAGTATATGCAACCTACATTATGTGAGGAGTCAATGTGAGGAAGCTACTTTGCAGGGAAACGCATTAAGTACAGAAATCGTGAGTGAGAGGCGTTTCTGATTCTACTGTTGCCTGATGGACGATACTGGAAGTGCGGACAAGAGCATCAAGTGGGGCACCACAATCCACGGAGGCGATAAGACTGCAGCTAGTCTGCGACTCGGGACATCCTGTATCTTTTGTAAGGACCTCATGGCCTCAGCAGGAGGGAACATTGTAACTAATGTTGTTTGTCAAATGTTTGTTTGTTGAGACCATGAGGTCTCCTCACAGACCTTTTATAAGTGTTTTAAATCATACTACTAGAGTTAAACAGTGGCGATCTAGTGATCAACAACAAATCCGCATGGTGGCCCTTAAAAATAGGATGGCATTAGACTATCTGCTAGCAGCAAAGAGGTGTTTGGTAGTGTTGAAATTGGGCCTGAGAATTGAATTATGGTATGGGGTCTCACAGACATTATGGTATACTAAGACTACACTGGTGACAATGGTGAATAAAGGGTTAATCAGTTTTGAACAGTTAGTAAGGAATGTATGAGGAGGTCGGGGAGCATGAGATTGTGTGGAGACTCTAGACAAGATTGTTTACCAAAACAGAAGGGTTACTGTGAGCTACTTCAGGGTCATATGCCAATAACAAGATTACAGTTGTTATCATAGGATTAGTGGGTGAAAAGCTCATTCTGTTTAGCTTGGCATATAGGTGTTTTTCATAATCCTTATATGGGCATTACATTTGTTTAGTTTTATGGTAATATATCTGGTGATTTAGATACATGCAAATTGTTTAATGTTTTGAGTGTTCAGACCAAGCCTGTGAGATTTTGTCAATTTGGTCTCCATGCAATTGCTTGTAATAAAGAAATCATTACTTATTTTATTCTCAATAATATGATGTCTCTCGTTTACGTCAAAAAGACTGGAAACTACTGGTGTTATTGATCTACTTCTCACTATCCATGGAACACCTATAAAAGGAATAAAGTAACCTTCACTAATAGATATGACGCTGCATATCCAATAATTACTTCAGTTCAGTTGCTTTGCATACATAATTTCTTGTTTGAGGAAAACATTCTCCATTCATTTCCTTCTTCAAACAAGATATCAGAGGGGAAAGCAATAAGAGACAGAAAATATATATAAACAACATCATTCTCGTCACTTACACGCCGAGTTGTAACAGAATATCAGTGTGCAGAGAAAAATAACAAAAATATATAACCAAAGAATAGTTCACTGTCCCCAATTGTTTTCAAACTTGCTGTCTCCAAGCTAACCATTGCTCAAAGGTCATAAGAAAGAGCTGGGACAAGTTTGCCTTGGGATACATGTTTCCCAAAGTCTTTTCCCTCTATTTTCACTGCTTTAATGGAAGTGAGTAAAATCTGAAATGGTCCTTCCCACGGAGGTTATAAAACAGTGTTTGTGGTGTAAGTTTTTTGTCAAGACCCAGTCTCCTGGTTCCAACTATTGTGCTTTGGTATCTTTAGGTACCGGTTGGATGTCTTTCACCTGTGCATGGAGAGACTGAATATTTATCATTAGTCTCGGACAATACTTAAGAATGCATTCATCTGAAATAACAACTGTAGGTCTTTAACTAATAATTCTTTAGATAGTCCTGTTGTCATGGGTCTACCTGTCACAATCTCATGCAGTGTTAAGTTATGTTTCCTAGCCAGTGTTCTTCAGTCACGGGAGACCAAGTTCTACAACACCTTTTTATAACCGGGATCATTTGATTGAGCAAAACAAGATGGTAAAATAAATGGTCATTTATTTCTTGTAAAAGACAGACACACAAAGTTACACAATTCAAGATTAACACACTTACTGGGAATGGGGCTAACAAATAAATCTGTTTCCGGAACGAAATTCCTTAAGATCACCTTTTTAGAGCAATTTCCAATGACCGGTAGTTACTCAAAAAAGTCCTTGAACTGTTTTCTGCATGCAATGCCCGCTGCGACCGCTAAGTTGTAAAAAGCTGAAACTTTTCTGCTTTTAAAATCCTTGAAGCCGGCTCGCATCTATTCAGTTCTGAGCATCTTTGAATTCGAAGCTGTGGGTTTGGCGCTTGGAATCTGCACTCCCCATTGGCTGCAGGATCTCTTAAGCTTTCAGGCTCTCATTCACTAACCTGACCAGCCTATCAGAGCGTGGGAATTCTCCTGACAGCCAATCACCAATTTGCCGGTATTGTAAAGCGAGTGGGCACCTTTTCTCAGGTAGCAAGGTGGCATGGGCTAACATGGCCCCTCTGCCTCTTTGTATACTGAGCCCACCCTCTGCTCAGGCTCCACAGAGTCTGGATTTTGGCAAATGGTCATCGGATAGCCATGTGTTAGGCCAGGACGTGGGTACTCAAGGATAACTGCAGTGCCTCTCCTGTTCTAACACCTTGGCATCCCTGAGCCTTTCAAGTACGGACTCTGGACAGACACAGAGCCATCAAGCTAGGTCGCCAGCTGGGTTTTCTGGAATCTATGACTTAGAAAGCCCTCAGTTCATATACAAGTTATCAATATACTGTATATACACATTAAACTATATCCATTTAATAAAATATATGGTGTCCTGTTTTCTGTGTGCTAAAAGTTATGAGTCCCTATCCTGGTGTCAGGGATGGAGTGAGTGTATATTCCCTAAATTCACTAGCCTCATTCCTGGCACACATGAGAAAAATACTTTCAAAACTTTTAAACACTTTAAAACCTGCTCAGCTTTATAACCTAGCTGGAGCAGCCCCATAACCCCTAAATTAGGTTCAGGATACCCAGGCATGTATGTGGTACCTCTGCTATACTGGGGAACCCCTGCTAAACTAAGGACTCTGTGTATACCTGCAGATATCTTTTAACCCCTTCATACCCATTTACCTTGTCTCTAAGATGCTGCAGCAGGGATCCTGGTGGTGAGTCATAAGAACGTTTTCAGAGACCGAGTTTGGCGGAGTAATGTGCTTAGCTGTATCCAAAGATATGACTCAATCTCCAGATATAACTTTTGGGGTATCCCATAACTCCGGAACCCCACTACATAGACACATTCTGTAAAGACTTTCTCCCAGCATCCCAGTAAAGGCAAAAATCACATAATTCTTTATTGTCGCAAAATTAGTATACAGTTGCATTAATACATTTTCGACATCTGGGTCCCAGAGCTGACACTCTAAGCCCCTAACACACGGGTCAGGGTTAACCAAGTGGGCTTGACCTTTATTATAAAGCCTGGTTAACAAATTCACCATCACACCTCCCCTACTGAAATTGAAGGCTGTGTTACGATCACCTTGTCCGGCGGTTTAACTAGCATGTGTCTTGAGGATATTGGTTCAATGGGACTGTCCTGGTGTGAAAGTCCATCTGTATTTTGAATATTCCCTGAAGAAGTGGCTTTGTGCCATGAAACACGTTGGATTTTCCTTTATTAATACTGAATCCTAAAGGCTTAAATCCCATATATTTGGGCACCACTGAAGCTTTTTTCCAGGATATACTCCAAACCAGCGTAGTAACTAGATCTCTTTTGCTCCGATCGCCATTGCTGGGCGTGTAGAAGGTGAGAAAACTGAATCGCTGTGTATATGCAGTATACCTGGTGAACCCAGATGGTAAACAGTACCGAGTGTTTACCTATCACGTCAACCCCTGTGACGTCATCTTCTGACGCCTGACTTGCGGGCAGTTTCCTCGATCGGCACGCACGCTGTCTAGAGGAAGGGGGGTCCATGCCCACTTGCGAATTTGGACGTTGTTTCCACACTACAAGAGACTGTTGCCATCACAGAGAGGAACCAAGCTCAAGGGGACTAATCACCAAGGAGGCCGAATGATGTCATCATATGAGAGGTCACCCACCTACCTGAGGTGCATCCCACAGTTCTAGAAGCTGACGATTGCCATACCGAGGGTGGAGAGAGAGTGATTCCATCAGCCCTGTTCCAGTGTATGGTAACCCGTGTCTTGGTACACGGAATGCTTGTTTTTTAATCCTTGATGTACGCAGAATTATTACCCTATAAATATAATTTTATTATCTGTACATGCTTCACTATTGCGTATTGCGCTGTTTTTCTTGTATTTTTTCTGTAGTATAGGGGTGTTGAGCCACCCTAATATCAGCAGTAGCAGACAACAGCACATGCTCCTATTATATATCTGTAAGGATCCGCGCTGGGAGTATGCCCGCGTCCAGCGCCTCCTTTATAAGCCGTTCAGGCTCCCCGGCGGCGTTCCCCACTGCTGACCGCTGTCCCCGCTCCTCCAAGCCATTCGTGTCACCCCTACGGGCGCGCGCGGACCCAAGCCGCCATTAGTTGCCGCTGGACGCCTGACTCCGCCTCCACTAATGCGGCGCATGCACCTTGCGTTTCTCTGCCCCGTCAGCTTCGCCTCCCAGGTTCCTCTTCCCCACCTGACCCTTCCCCTGTCCGTCCCTCTGCTCCTCCCCTTCTTCTCTCTACTCCCAAACCCTCTGGTACGTCTCTTCCATTCTCCGCCTCCTCTGACGTGGCACACGTGCCTGGCACGCCCCTTCCCCATCAGCTACGCCTCCCATGTCCTCCTTTCCTTTCTGTCTCTTCCCTAGTCCGTCCCTCCGCTCATCCCCTTACACAGACCACTCCCAAAGCCTCTGGTAGTTCTCTCCTATCTGGGTCTTACTTAGGTCACTCCTCTGTTCCTCCCCTCACTCCGATTGGTCCCAAACGCTCACACTCTGCTCTCCTATCAGGTCCTTCTTCGGGCCGCTCCTCCATCACTCCCCTTCCCCTGATTGGTCCCAGCCCCCTATATAATCCCCCTTCACCATTTCCTCTTTGCTCTGCATAGCTTCTGTACCTTGGTGCTGTCTGCTGTTGCCTGGCCTCTCTTGTCTTTCAGTGTCTGTTCCTGTCCCTGGAAATTCTGCTGACCTCCCTGGATTTGACCTTATGCTTTGGACTCTACTACGCTGCTCTCTGGAACCCTTTGACTTCGCTTTGGACTTACTACGCTGCAGACTTCTACAACCCTTGGACACGGCACACGGACAATCTACTACGCTGCTCTCTCCACTCCATGACCCAGGCTTAAGGACAATCAACTACACTGCTCTCTCCAATCCACGACCCTTGGCTTACGAACTTTACTCTTCTACGCCGGAGCTGTCAAGTACGGTATCATTTAATATTCTTGTTACCCGGACCATCTACGCTACTTCCACACTCCGGCCATGCCCCCGTTTACTGTCAGGTGTGTGTTATTACTCCTTTCCACCTCAGTCCCGGAGTCTCGTCTGGCTTGTGGGCAGGCCGAGCATTACATTACGCAGAGCCCAACAGACCCAGACCCCTCTGAGGTGGAAGATACCTTAACCACCATTCCCAAACACTTTAATTTTTTGGATAACCAAGTCTCTTCTCTTAACCAGCAGGGGAACACCCTCTCTCTTCAGATTCTCCAGGGCAATGTCCCCACTTCCTCTTCCATAGTATCCCGCGAAGGAACAGGGCCCGCAGACTTGCGGATTCCTACGCCCAGTAAATACGCAGGGGACCCGCTTGCCTGCCGCGGTTTCTTAAACCAGTGCGAGATACAATTTGAACTGTCACCGTCTCCCTTCCCAACGGATCATACTAAGGTAGCTTATGTGTATTCCCTTCTCACCGGGGACGTCTTGGCCTGGGCTTCACCAATCTGGGAACTGAAACCTGAACTCACTTATAACTTTGCCAATTTCAAGAGAGAATTTCGTTTAGTCTTTGACACCCCAGGATGCAGTGATATGGCGGCGTCCTCTTTGTTCCATATTTCGCAGGGTCGGAGATCAGTAGCAAGCCCTGGAGTTCCGGACGAACGCAGCGGAGACTGATTGGAATGATGGGGCTCTCTCCGCCGACTTCTGGCAGTGGCTGTCGGAAACCTTAAAGGACGAGTTTGCGGCTCGTGAGAGGCCATCCTCATTAGAGGGCTTAATCGCTTTGTGCGTTCGGGTGGATCAAAGACTTCTGGAGAGGCGAGCTGAATGTCAATGTCCTCGTACTGCTATTTCTTTGATTTCTAATTCCAGATCTCCTCTTCCTGTCCTGCCCGCATTGGAAGCTCTGGAACCCATGCAACTGGGCACACATCACCTCCCTTCTACGGAGCGACTACGTCGGAGAAATGAAGGCCTGTGCTTCTATTGTGTTTCTCCTGGGCACATCCTGCCACGTTGTCCTCTGAGGCCGGGAAATTCCAATGCCCAGTGAGGTATGGGGGGAATCTCACTGAGTACCATCTCTGCTTCTCCCTCTCCTTCGCAGCGTCTCCCTAAACGTCTTCTGTTGCCGCAAATATCCAGACTCCTGCTCAGGCCTTCCTTGATTCCGGTCCCGGAGGGAATTTCATAAACCAGGCGTTTGCTACCCAGAATAACATTCCACTCCGGGAGAAGGCCTTTCCGGTCGGACTAGAAGCTATTGACGGTCGCCCTCTGCAGCCAGCCTTTATTATCTTGGAGACACTTCCTCTAGAACTTTCTACAGTATGAATGATGGACATTTTGAAATTATTTCTTTTGATGTCATTCACTCTCCTTCTGTTCATATCATCCTGGGCTTACCATGGCTGCAATTACACAATCCCATCATCAATTGGACGGCCGAGGCTCCTGTTCTATGGAGATCCTCTGAAGTACAAGTGTCTGCTCCACCTGCTGCGGTACTGGCCATCTTGGAGACCTCATCCCCACAAGACGTCACCCTTCCGGACGTCTATTCAGAGTTCCTGGATGTCTTCAGTAAGGCCAAATCCGAGGAGCTTCCCCCTCATCGCCCTTTCGACTGCCCGATAGACTTAATTCCGGGTGCTCCATTTCCCAAAGCCAGGTCTTATCCGTTATGGTTGCCTGAGACTGAGGCCATGTCCGAGTATATCTCTAAAAACCTTGCAAGGGGCTTCATTCGGAAATCTAGTTCTCCCGCTGGGGCAGGATTCTTTTTTTGTAAAGAAAAAGGATGGGACGCTTCGCCTGTGCATCGATTTCCATGGCTAAACAAAATTACCATCAAAAATCGCTACCCTTTGCTTCTGATTCCTGAGCTCTTCGATAGGCTTAACACACAAATAATCAGAGGATTATAAATAGCCCCCTGTAGTTGCACTCAAGGTAGGTGACAATTAACGTATATTGTCCACTAATAACTGGCTGGATAATAGCCGAATCCTAGCATAGGATACACCGCCTAAAGGTCACACTCAAAAGAAAATAACAAAAACTTTAATAGTATGCTATAAAAACGACGAGACACTATAAAAATGCACAACAGTGCATAGATAAAATCCCCAAATGTGTTAGGTAACGGTACAAATATGAACAAATTAGCTATTTGCAAATCAGATGCTATATATAGGCTGCATTGTTGCATACACAGGTTGAGTAAATCAAACAATATGACACCATGAGGTAAGTGGACGGTATCAATGAACTCAGTGTAGCCACACCATGGTCAGATGTATACCAAAAGGGGCCCTCTACATAAGACAATCAATATTATCTAATGCTGAAGCTCTATGAAATCCCTAGAGCTGTAAGACCCTTCCTTTCCTGGCTTCTCCAGCTGAAGCATTCGATCATCGCCCTCTGCCAGGAGCCGGGGCTCAAACCTTATGTCCTGAACCTTGTTTAGCAAACAGCTCTAGGGATTTCATAGAGCTTCAGCATTAGATAATATTGATTGTCTTATGTAGAGGGCCCCTTTTGGTATACATCTGACCATGGTGTGGCTACACTGAGTTCATTGATACCGTCCACTTACCTCGTGGTGTCCATTGTTTGATTTACTCAACCTGTGTATGCAACAATGCAGCCTATATATAGCATCTGATTTGCAAATAGCTATATGTTTTGAACACAATTTGTTCATATTTGTACCGTTACCTAACACATTTGGGGATTTTATCTATGCACTGTTGTGCATTTTTATAGTGTCTCGTCGTTTTTATAGCATACTATTAAAGTTTTTGTTATTTTCTTTTGAGTGTGACCTTTAGGCGGTGTATCCTATGCTAGGATTCGGCTATTATCCAGCCAGTTATTAGTGGACAATATACGTTAATTGTCACCTACCTTGAGTTCAACTACAGGGGGCTATTTATAATCCTCTGATTATTTGTGTGTTATGCTCTGTGCTTTCTCCCTTGCACCAGGTAGATTACTTCTTGCTATTTTGTATGTATGTGTGTCTGGTGTAGCGACGTGCCCCTTGTGTATATTTACTCTTCGATAGGCTGCAAGGCGCGACCATTTTCTCCAAACTTGACCTACGAGGAGCATACAACCTGATTCGCATCCGCAGTGGAGACGAGTGGAAGACCGCGTTCAACACACGAAGTGGTCATTATGAGTACCTGTTGATGCCGTTCGGATTGTGCAATGCCCCTGCAGTCTTCCAAGACTTTATGAATGAGGTTTTTTGTGATTTTGTAATTATCTACTTGGATGATATCCTCATTTTTTCAAAAACCCTCGAAGAACACATTCGTCATACCAAGATGGTGCTCTCTTGTTTACGGGCCAGCAAACTCTATGCCAAGATGGAGAAGTGTGTCTTTCACCAATCTTCCACTATATTCCTGGGATACATTGTCTCGGATCAAGGCTTCACCATGGATTCGGAGAAGCTCAATTCCGTACTCGAATGGCCTCAACCCAACTCCTTAAAGGCGATCCAGTGCTTCCTCGGCTTAGCAAACTATTACAGGAAATTTATTGCTGGCTTTTCTACCTTTCTACTCTCAAGATAATTGGGCTGAGTTACTTCCTTGGGCAGAATTCGCGATCAACTCTCTCAAAAATGAGTCTACTCAAGAATCACCGTTTTTTGTAAACTAAGGATTTCACCCTATTCGTCTTCCCATGCGTCCTTCCAGGTCCGGAGTTCCTGCAGCAGATGAGAGGGTATCTTCCTTACAGGAGTCATGGAAAAGGATTCAAGCATTTCTTCAAAAATCCGTGCTAAGGCAGAAGAAACAAGCAGATAGGCTCCGTCAGGATGGTCACAAGTTCGTCCCTGGAGAGAAGGTCTGGCTTTCCTCAAAAAAATATCAAATTGAAGGCCCTAACTCCCAAATTGTCTCCCAGGTTCCTGGGCCCTTTCTCTATTCTGAGACAAATTAACCCTGTGGCCTATCAACTTCAGCTGCCTCCCTCTATGAAGATCTCACCCGTCTTCCACGTTTCTCTCTTGAAACCTTTTATCCAAGGCAAACGGTTCGCTCATCCCTCTCTTCGGCCTCCTTCACCCATTGTACCTGGACAACAGGAGTTTGAGATCCAGTCTATCATTAACTCTCGCATCTCCAGGGGCAAACTCCAGTTTTTAGTCCACTGGAAGGGATACGGACCTCAGGATCGTTCTTGGGTTTCACATACGGATGTTCATGCTCCTTCCCTACTTAAACGTTTTCATCAAAAATTTCCCCTCAAACCTTGGTTGGTTCGTCCGGAGTCCGACCCTCAAGGTGGGGTACTCTAAGGATCCGCGCTGCAGGTATGCCCACGTCCAGCGCCTCCTTACCTCCTTTACAAGCCATTCAAGCTCCCCGGCGGCGTTCCCTGCTGGCGGACCCAAGCCGCCATTAGTTGGCGCAGGATGCCTGACTCCGCCTCCACTGACGCGGTGCATGCACCTTGCGTGTCTCTGCCCCTGCCCCGTCAGCTCTGCCTCCCAGGTTCCTCTTCCCCACCTGACCCTTCCCCTGTCCATCCCTCTGCTCCTCCCCTTCTTCTCTCTACTCCCAAACCCTCCGGTACGTCTCTTCCATTCTCCGCCTCCTCTGACGCGGCGCACGTGCCTGGCACGCCCCTTCCCCATCAGCTACGCCTCCAAGGTCCTCCTTTCCTTTGTGTCTCTTCCCTAGTCCGTCCCTCCGCTTCTCCCCTTACTCAGAACACTCCCAAAGCCTCTGGTAGTTCTCTCCTATCTGGGTCTTACTTAGGTCACTCCTATGTTCCTCCCCTCACTCCGATTGGTCCCAAACGCTCACACTCTGCTCTCCTATCAGGTCCTTCTTCGGGCCGCTCCTCCACCACTCCCCTTCCCCTGATTGGTCCCAGCCCCCTATATAATCCCCCTTCACCATTTCCTCTTTGCTCTGCATAGCTTCTGTACCTTGGTGCTGTCTGCTATTGCCTGGCCTCTCTTGTCTTTCAGTGTCTGTTCCTGTTCCTGGAAATTCTGCTGACCTCCCTGGATTTGACCTTTTGCTTTGGACTCTACTACGCTGCTCTCTGGAACCCTTTGGACTTACTACGCTGCAGACTTCTACAACCCTTGGACACGGCACACGGACCATCTACGCTACTTCCACACTCCGGCCGTGCCCCTGTTTACTGTCAGGTGTGTGGTATTACTCCTTTCCACTTCTGTCCCGGGGTCTCGTCTGGCTTGTGGGCAGGCCGAGCGTTACAATACCTAAGGTTTTGTATTATTATCACTAAAGTGGTGTTTACTTTCACAGTGGGTATTATTCATTCCAAGAATATTATTTGATGGTTATCTAGTTGTGCACAATATCACTTTATTCTCTACCCTTTGCAACCAACCTAAGGGATTGTGATCCGTGATCCGGCCATACAAATAGGCTGTAGTTTCCTCAGAGCCCATACAATGGCCAAACATTCTTTCTCAATTGTGGCATAAGCCACCTCTCTGGGCAGTAACGTTCTGCTCAGGTACACCACAGGATGCACTCCCCCTTCCTCCCTTACAGTACTTGACTGAGTACAGCACCGATACCGTAATCGGAGGCATCGGTCTGCACCAAAAATCTTTTTGAATAGTCAGGGTCTGCAAGGATTGGTGCGCTGAACCTTTCACATAATCCGTTTGTCTGGGGGTGATAAGGAGTTGTGCGCTGGTGCTTCACCCCGCACGCATCCCAGAGACACTGTAACAATTCACTCATGAATTGTGACCCTTAATCGGTTAGAATCTCACTAGGGAAACCTACTCTTGTTAAAATCACTAACAATGCTTTTGCTACTGCCCTATCATCGATGGTGGCAAGTGCTACAGCCTCAGGGTACCGGGTGGCAAAATTCACCACCGTGAGTATATAATGCTTGCCCAACCAACTGGGGATCATGAGAGGACCCACTATATCCATAAATACCCACTGGAAAGGTTCCCCAATTACTGGTAATGGGTTCAGGTGTGCCCTCACCCGATCACCCGCCTAACCCACTCACTGGAAGGCATCACAGGAGCGGCAGAAATCTGCAACTGCCCCTGATGCCCCTGGCCAGTAGTAAGGCTGCAACAGCCGGGCTCTTGTCCGAGTGACCCTCTGATGCCCCGCTAGTGGAATTGAGTGGGCTACCTGTAACAACTGGTACCTATAATCCACTAACTGTTGCCTACCGGTCCAGACCCTATCTAGACCCATAGCCATCTGCTCTCTATATAAGAGCCCGCAGTGCCATGAGAACCGTTCTGACCAACTGCCTGAGTTAGACTCGGTCCCAATTACAGGGGGATGGTGGAACCTTCAAGTGCAACTCCAGATGACTGACTCCTGGTAATCGCTGCAACAGGAGCTAGCTCGGCCGTAAAAACGCATGTTACATGTCAACCTAGAGTGATTGAATTATATAATATTAACACTGCAGTACATATTAATATATGAATCATTTTATAGTACATGTGGCCAGCTAGCCATAGTTACCATTTATATTTACACATACTGTATGGATGTTATGCTTTTTGTGTTTTATTTGTAGGATTTTTGTGTTGTATATTAACCTCTTTGGTGCCTGAAGACATTCCTTTGCAATATATTGGAACCGTTGCATCGCTAGCAGTTAATGCTCCTTTGTATCGCTAGGGATATTTAACATTGATTTACCTGTAACACAATATTCATGTGTGCATATGAGATAATTATCACTACTAATTCATGAATAAATAACTATTTCTGGGATTTTTAAAATAATGCCCAATGTTAACACAACTACATCAACCTTTAGTGAATCTAGGCCAGGGATTGGCAATTATGAGCTTTGTAAGCTTTACGGGCCACACACACTTGATGTAGGTTATGCACCCCTACCCACCATCTTCACCTCCGGATGTTCCCCTCCTCTCCAGCTTCTACCTTACATACCCTAATCTCTCCTTCATTCCTCACATTCAGTCCCTCACGAAGTCCTTCAGTCTCCATATAACAGGGACATATCCCTGTTTAAATAAAGCAGCCTCAGAGCTCTGAGAATCCAGCAGAGAGATAATTAAGTGCAGCCACTCAATTAACTAGGAACCACCTGGACTAATGAGAGCTCTGTAAAAAGCCTCATGTGAGACAAAGGAGAGAGATTCCTTAGCTCACATTTGGGCTGAGAGAAGGAGAGCAGAGAAGCCTGCACACAGACACTGTCTTGAGCACAAAGGCTGTGCTGAGATCAAGGCAACCAGACACCCAGTTAACTATATTTCCTGGACACAGAGGACCCAGGATCCTGCCAGAGACTGACATGGAGGGCCACCTGCTTAAGGTACTTCCTGAGACTTTGGGGTTATAGGCTGGTAATGTAAATATCCCTCCACTCCTGCAGATAGGGTCTGGGGAATTAAGTTAGCCCTTACAAAGAGATATGGGTTTGTTATTTTGTTGTTTTAGTATGTTTTGCCTGGATAAAGGAACAGGCTCAATAATGCCAAGAAATAATTTCACCCTAAAACAGTCTCCATTTGCATACTTCTACACACATCTCTTACATTCCACCTCCGAAATATCACCAAGAAACATTCTTTTCTCACTCATGATGCAACTATAATCTTAATCCACTCACTCATCTCTCGCTTTGATTACTGAAAATGTATCTTACTTTGCATTCTCCTTGTCCACCTCTCCCAACTCTATCCATCTACGATGCTGCTGGTAGACACATCTTCCTCACTCACCGCTCCACTTCTACTGCTCCACTGCACATATCCCTACACTGGCTTTCTATAGCTTCTAGAATTACAGTAAAAACCCTTGTAATGATTTACAAAGGTCTCAAGGACACTGCCCCCTCATCCACAAATACATACCTAAACTCCCCCTACATTCTGCCCACGACATCCACCTTTCCACCCATCTTATTATTATACCTTCTCTCACTCCCATCTGCAAGACTTCTCCCATGCTGCACCCTATCTCTGGAATCCCCTACCATGCACTGACAGACTCTCCCCCAGCTTTCAGATGTTTCGCCATACCTCTAACATCCAAGTCCCCCCTCTCCCCCACCCCATTTGGACCAGCTGTGAGGCTAGACAAATCTCACCAAATCTCCAACTCTCCTTCCCCCAAACCTTAATGGCTTCAGCTGTCAAACTGGGCCATATTCTGAATGTAAATCAGACAACCGTTCTATGAGCCCAAGGAGATGCACTAAATAGGATCATCCGATCAATGAGTTTTTTGCAGGGTAATTTTTAGCCAGGATAATGTTGTATGTCAAATTAACAGGTAACTTGTGGGAGTCCTGATATATATAATAAACCTACCTGGGACACACGAAAAAATGCTTACCTTCTCATGTGAACCGGGGTCATTGGTCAACTCGGCGACTGTCACACTTTGTCGGTGTGGAACTGCATCTGTTCCTTTTGTTCACCACTTCTCCAGGATAGAGCAGTGTAACCGCTCAGCTGTTCGAGTCCCTGGATTGCTGGTCAGTGACATTTAAAATTCACAGTGAAAAAAAAACTTGTGAGCCCTTTTGTTCGTCTGTATGTCACTTTTTTAAAGATGATTCAATAAAGTCCTTTTTTTCATCTTATCAATAACCTGGTGATTTCCTGTCCAACCTGTGGGGTTTTGCACTGTACCTCTGATCCATTCCAATTTTTTTTACTGGGCCATATTCTAACCTAAACCCCACCTTATCTTACAATAAGCAGCAACCTTATCTTCATGTTTCAACATTGTCCCTCATTGTCCCTCATTCCCTCTAGGTTGAAAGATTTTGCGAGCAGGGCTCTCATTACCTCTTTGTATCTGTTTTGCATGTCTGTCCTCACTTTTATGTAACTGTTTATGTTTATGTAATATACATAACTCTGCCCCCCATTTTACTGCATTGCGGAATATGCTGGCGCTTCATGAATAAACGATAATAATAATACTATTATATTTGTGAACCCCTGATCCAGGCTATAGACGCATCACATTTTTAGAGGCAGTACTGCTACCAGCTGGTACTGATGCAGCCACGAGTATCTGAACACTTGCCTGGGAAAATCTGGTGCAATACCCCAGTAATGCTGCAACATTTCTGTGACATTTCTGCAGACAGACTAACAACCCAACACCTCTCCACATCCCGTCTCCTCTTTCATCATCCTTCATATCTGAGCAGCCATTCTAGCATCCCTTTGTAATGCCAGGGCTCAATACTCAGAAATAAAGCACACAGTAAATTACAAGTTTCACACTTCATAGTCCCGGTCCGGACTAATTAATCTAGCCTAGTGCTGAGTCACTGGGATTTTTCTGGGGGAGATATCTCCGGGAGAATGTGTATACGCGTACCGGCAAACCAAGCCTGTTTGCTGGGTATTTTGGTCGGGGAACAGGTAAAATTGGACACCGACCCCATACACACATTTTGCAATGATTTTCACAAGAATATCCCCTTTGAAACTCATGGATAAAAAGTCCCAGCAACCTCACTGACCGGGAACAGGGAAAACGTAAAAAAGTGGTCATTTTATTATTCAGCAGGCATTGTACAACTTGAAGGCAATATATACACACCCGCTCAGCCTATAATAGTACAATATAATATATATTTTATGTATAATGGTGCACTAGGGTTAATATAGAGATTTAGGAGAGAGAGAGAAAAAAAAAAAGAAAGATGTATTTTAATACAAACCATTTTCCATTACTTCTAAGGGGTTATGTATAACCATTTAAGTTCTTACACTGTGCATCAGTGCGAGTATTTTCTGTCTTTATGATATTACCTTACATTCTATTTATAGGCGAGTGCACTGTAAGGGGTTACTTGGGAAGATTGCTACCGGTCTTGCAGCATTGTACAACATATACAACCCTTTGTCCCCGATTCCTGAGAAACTTTGTTTTACCGGGGACACACAGTAAAGGGCCCCCAGCAGGGGTTAACCTTTATTGGGGAGCTGGGGACCCTCTCACCGTCACAACCAGAGAATGCATTTGATAAATGAGCATGTGAATATAGGCTGATCTAAGGTACATAATGGCTGAAGATGACCTTAGTGTACCATTCGTGTCACTCTTGGAAGATTAGTGAATAGCCCCATGTTATACTTAACTTGGCTGAAATTATGGTGCTTTATGATTGAGCACATCAGCTCTACCATATGGAAATATATAGTCATTTTTTTTAAATATATTCCTCAACAGTTGTTTTGAAATTTTCTTAATTCAAGTAACAATTATGTAGAATCATCACCATTATAGAATTGTTTCCACCTTATATATCAATAGTGAAAATAAAATGTTATTTGAATTGTTGCACTTGTCTAATTATAAAACAATTAAGGGGCCTATGCAGAGAGCAGCGAATTTTAAAAATGGCGAATTTAGTAAAAAGTAGCTTTTTTGGAGAGTTTTATTCTCCATATGCAGAAAAGTGCGAATTCTGCTATGTTTAACATGGATGCGTGTGGCGAGTTTAAATTGGCGAGATGCGCGCTTCAGAAACGTGTAAAAACAAATTCGCGCCTTTTTTTTCCCATTGCAATGGCCGCGAGCGGCAGCTTATTGCCAATTTTTTCTGGCGAGGCTAAAAGGAGACAATCGCGCCATTTTATTGGCGCTAACAGCCGCTAGATGCCGTTCGCGGCTCTCTGCATTAGGATATTTTTAAAACTGGCGAGATTGAGGTTCTCGCCAGCCGCGAGGCGAGTTTTACAAATAGAAAAGAAAAATTGGCGCGTTTTTCGGAACTCGCCATTTTCTGCTGTTTTCTGCGCGATTTTCTCCAAAAAATGGCGAATTTCGAAATAGCGCTGCTCTCTGCATAGGCCCCTAAGACTATTGTTTTCTCAGTGTAGTGTCAGACATATGAAGAAGTCTGCACATACAGTTACAATGACAGAGCCCTCATTCTATAGACATTTCTTCCATGTCACAGAGCATTCTAATAGACCTCTCAGTTGCAAATGTATTTTATTACCAAATTTCTCTTCCCACAGCACAAATAAATGCTTTCCAAAGCTTGCAATTGAAACAGTAATGATCTTGAGAAAATGGCATATCTAGTCATATTAACCAGAACAGCACACAAAAAACGATGACTTTAACAAGTTAGAACAAAATGATCTGTGCTGGGTGGAGGGTGCGTCTGGGTGTGTCCATATGTCTGCAAGCACGATATCTCTGTACATGTGCTGTTAGCCGAGCTGATGCTTTGTGCGCAACAAACTTTTACCATTCAGTGATTCAAAATTATCACCATGTAATGTATGTAGTCAATGTACTATGCAATGTACTATGTATGTATATCTTTATTTGTATAGTGCCATTCCATGTTTATCAGCGCTTTACAACACTATGCTGGACACTGTCATAGTACCTGTACTAGTACCTGTCATAGGACTGTCATAGCTACATAGTTACATAGTAGATGTGGTTGAAAAAAGACATATGTCCATCAAGTTCAACCTAAGCTAAATTTAGACAGATACTTTATCCTCTATTTGTTCTTACAGTATATAGCAGTGATGGCGAACGCGTGGCACGCGTGCCGCTGCCGGTACGCCGAGCCGTCTCTGTGGGCACGCCTTTGGATTTCGCCGTCAGGGGGGAGGAAGCCGCTCAATGCACCCGGCGGAGCCTGGTCTCTATGGCAACCGCGCGGCACGATGACGCACCACGAGCGGCCGGTCGCGGAGCGCGAAGGGGGGGGCAGTGACGTAGAAGCTTGGAGGGAGGTGGAATGGAGGAGCCGTTAGGACGCCCACGTGGCCCCGCCTCTCGATCCCACCGGGGGGTTCTTGAAGCCGAACGATATTTCAGCGCGGGAGGCTTGATGGTCTGAAAGCGCAGACGCGTAATGACGCAGAAGGGGGCGCGGCCTCCATTTAAAGAGACAGGCAGCGGGAGGGTGCAGGAGATGAGAGCGGCTTTTGAAGGCAGTCCTTTGGATTTCGCCGTCTATTCAAACCTACGCGTGCAGCGCGATGGTGAAGGCGGAGGAGGGCTCTTGAATTTACAGGCCACTGGCTTCCCGCTTGTTGAATTGCCTCCCCTGCGTGCCGGCCGGCATTCTACAAAGCCCTGCCCCGGCATACTCCTTCATAGTAGAATGCTAGGCTGCAGGTGGTTGGGTGAGAATGCCGAGAGCCGGGGGCAGAGTATGAGCAGAGCACACCACACCACACTACCAGGGAGTAACGGTGCAGGAGATTGGTGGCCATTTGAGGAGGATGGGAGCAGCTCAGCAAGACGGCAGGGGATTGGACAGATGCCGGGTGGGAGGGGCCGCAGTGATCCATGGGATGGCAGTGATGTCACTGACCTGTGACAGTGACTGCCACGAGGAGCACAGGAGAAGGTGTGTCACAGTCTGGAGCTGCTCAGAGGCAGAGCTGCTGCTGCTGCACGTGTGACACAGTCTGTACAATAAGTACTGTAAGTGTAAGTAGCAACATACTGTATATATTTATAATAATGCACAACCATATTTCTGCTTTCCCCTGCTATTTATTTAGCACATTTTTATATTATATAAACAAGCCCCAAGGTCATGTCAGGAATGACAATGAGGAATGTCCAATTAATGTCTTCCTTTTTTATTTAATTTTAATTAATGTCAATAAATTATTTATATAATTTTCTGGGTGTGTGTCTCTGTCTGGGTGTGTGTCTCTGTGTGTGTGTCTCTGTGTGTGTGTGTGTCTCTCTCTCCCCCTCCCTGTCATCCTCTCCATACCTGTCACCTCTCCCTCTCTCTCCACCTCCCTGTCACCTCTCCCCCTCTCTCTCTCCCTCCCTCCCTGTCACCTCCCTCCCTCCCTCCCTGTCACCTCCCTCCCTGTCACCTCCCTCCCTGTCACCCCTCTCCCTCCCTGTCACCTCTCCCTCCCTCCCTGTCACCTCTCTCCCTGTCGCCTCTCTCTCCCTCTCTCTCTCCCTCCCTCTCTCTCTCCCTCCCTCCCTCCCTGTCACCTCTCCCTCCCTCCCTGTCACCTCCCTCCCTGTCACCTCCCTCCCTCCCTGTCATCTCCCTCCCTGTCACCTCTCTCCCTCCCTCCATGTCACCTCTCTCCCTCCCTCCCTGTCACCTCCCTCCCTCCATGTCACCTCCCTCCCTCCCTGTCACCTCTCTCCCTCCCTCCCTGTCACCTCTCGCACCCCCTCCCTCCGTCAGCTCCCTCCCTGTCACCTCCCTCCCCCCTCCCTACCTGTCTCCCCCCCTTTCACCTCCCTCCCTCCCTGTCACCTCTATCTCTCCCTCCCTCCCAGTCACCTCTCTCCCTCCCTCCCAGTCACCTCTCTCCCTCCCTCCCTCCCTCCATGTCACCTCTCTCCCTCCCTCCCTGTCACCTCTCTCCCTCCCTCCCTGTCACCTCTCTCCCTCCCTCCCTCCGTCAGCTCCCTCCCTCCCTGTCACCTCCCTCCCCCTCCCAGTCACCTCTATCTCTCCCTCCCTCCCAGTCACCTCTATCTCTCCCTCCCAGTCACCTCTATCTCTTCCTCCCTCCCAGTCACCTCTATCTCTCCCTCCCTCCCAGTCACCTCTATCCCTCCCTCCCAGTCACCTCTATCTCTCCCTCCCTCCCAGTCACCTCTATCTCTCCTTCCCAGTCACCTCTCTCCCTCCCTCCCTCCCAGTCACCTCTCTCCCTCCCTCCCAGTCACCTCTCTCCCTCCCTCCCTCCCAGTCACCTCCCTCCCTCCCAGTCACCTCCCTCCCTCCCTGTCACCTCTCTCCCTCCCTGTCACCTCTCTCCCTCCCTGTCACCTCCCTCCCTCCCTGTCACCTCCCTCCCTCCCTGTCACTCCCTCCCTGTCACTCCCTCCCTGTCACTCCCTCCCTCCCTGTCACCCCTCTCTCCCTCCCTCCCTGTCACCCCTCTCTCCCTCCCTCCCTGTCACCCCTCTCTCCCTCCCTCCCTGTCACCCCTCTCTCCCTCCCTCCCTCCCTGTCACCCCTCTCTCCCTCCCTCCCTCCCTCCGTCACCTCTCTCCCTCCCTGTCACCTCTCTCCCTCCCTGTCACCTCTCTCTCTGCCTTCCTCCCTCCCTGTCACCTCTCTCCCTCCCTCCCTGTCACCTCTCTCCCTCCCTCCCTGTCACCTCCCTCCCTTTGGGGGGGGGGGGGGTGCATGATTTCTGTTGGCGGCAGTGATGGGGGAAAAGGTAGAGAGAGAATGGGAAGAGGTAGAATGAATAATACAGCATCAATGGTGACACTATTAGATAAATATCATTATAATATTCTTTTTTAGTAATGTTTTTTGTTGTATTAATAATTTTTTTTGTGTCCCGGTTTTTCATTTTCAAAATCTGGTCACCCTAATAGAGGGGCGTGTGAGGTTTAATTGCAGTGTTGGCACTTTGAAAAAATAAGTCGTTTTGGTTTGCAGTTTGGGCACTTGGGCTCAAAAAGGTTTGCCATCACTGGTATATAGCAACAGTTGTGTAATCTGCACAGTGAGAGACTGTCAGAAATTAGTGACCGCTAAGGATCCTTGGTGTGTGGTCAAACCTTCTATGAGTCACCACATGCAGCTCTAGCAGATGTTGGTGAAATCATTGGATATATCTGTGATGGTCAAAGGTAACCAGGCTCTCAATAAAGGTCAAGCCCATGAATAGTTACCCCTGATCCGTATATTAGGGTGCAAGAAGTGTCAGCTCTTGAGCCCAGCCACTGTAAATGCATAAAGTAAATTTTGCGACAATAAAGATTTTCTGTATTTTTGCCTTTCCAGGGATGCCAGCGAGCAGGGGTTGCTAGGGTTTGAGTTTCAAGGGGGGTTTGGCGGAGAAATTGTTGTCACCATGTGCTTAGGTAGTTGGGTCCGGAGTTGTCGGTTTCCCTAAAAATGTACCCGAGAATCATGCTTGGTTCTCGGATACATGTAAGCACATTGTATTGTATTGTACAGTATGTCTTCAATTATATAGCGCCATTAATGTACATAGTGCTTGTAACAAAGAAAAAGTACCCGGGCGCTCCCTCTGGACAAAGTGTAATAAATAAATAGATAGTTAATAAAATAATTTCAAGAACATAACGACCTTATGTAGTATCTAAGGTTCACTTCTGCTTCCGAAGTCTCTTCCTATGACTCAAAAACCCCCGTAGGACCTATCCAGGATCCTTATTGGTACAGAAAGACAAAGAGGAAAACAGGGGGGAGCACAGGTTTGAGAGGTGATAGATGTATATAAAATATAAATTCAATGTGAATGAATCAAATGTTCCTAGATTAATAGGTGCAGGGGTGGTGGTGTATAAAATATTATAAACACTTACACGGCCTTGTGTAAATGCTGTCACGTAAGGGTCTCTTTCCTCTCCTCCTTCTTTCTTCTTTTTCTTCCTTCTTTTTTCTTCTTCTATCTATGATTGTTCTTCTGCTTTCGTCCGAATGAACGTCTCTTCAGTCTCTCAGCGAGGTTCAATTATGATGTCACCTTTAGGAGGGTTCAGACTGCACCACACAGCAAGGGAACCTGAGAACCTGAGAGACTAATGAGACGTTCATTCGGACGAAAGCAGAAGAACAACCATAGAAAGAAGAAGAAAAAAGAAGGAAGAAAAAGAAGAAAGAAGGAGGAGAGGAAAGAGACCCTTACGTGACAGCACTTACACAAGGTCGTGTAAGTGTTTATAATATTTTATACACCACCACCCCTGCACCTATTAATCTAGGAACATTTGATTCATTCACATTGAATTTATATTTTATACACATCTATCACCTCTCAAACCTGTGCTCCCCCTGTTTTCCTCTTTGTCTTTCTGTACATAGTGCTTGTCACATTGTCCCGGCTATATCTCCCCTTGAAAACGCTTGCGCAACTCACCACTGGGGTTCCCTGCATCAGCACAGCCCAGAAAGGTTTAATGGGGCAAAGGGATGTAAAGTGTTCCTGTAACTATGAGGGGTCCCTAGGTTAAGGGGGACGCCAAGTTAATGCCCAGGTATCCCAGAACCTATATTGGGGTTCATGGGCACTCCAACCATAATTATAAGGTTGTGAGGGGACTCTTAGAGTCCAGTCCAAGTCACTAAGATGCATGGGGAATAAAGGCCAGTAAAAAATAAAGTTCAGTTTTCTATTCTATTCCCCATACCCAGAGACTTAGAAAATATAAATATATTTTTATTAACATTGTGTTTAGTATAAAATATACTATTGTGCACGGTAAATGAGCTGGGACTTTTGGAACTAATGCCCAGACAGTCTACCAGGGCTACCAAGTAGGTTCTAGTAAGTCTGCTGGACATCGAAGATGAAAGCGCCCAGAGGATGCCAGGAGTGTCAAGACCATTTGGATAACAGGGAAGGGCTCAAGTACCCATGTCCTGGGATGAATGGCAGGCGACCGGGCTGCCATTTGTCCTACCAGACTTGGAGGAGCCTGGCCCAGCGGGTGGCATCTGAATAGCAAGGGACTAAGGTGGCAAACTTGCTCATGTCCCCTGGCAGATTTAGATTCCCCGCTTACCCGGCTTTCCAGACCGGCTTTGCTCTGATTGGCTTTAATATTTTGTGAATGAACTTGAAAATACTATAAGAATCCCCTAAGCCAATCAAACGAGAGATTCTCTGTGCCTGAAAAATGGGTGGCTTTTTCAAAGTGCTCTTGTGTGAATAGCAGAGCACCAGCTACAGAAAAGTCTGCCCGGAAAATATTCCAGTTTTTCGCGACTAACTTCTCAAAAACAAACATAGCGGTTGTGGTTGGGATTTCATGCCGATTTTAGTTCCAGGACGTTTGGAGCTACTGTATGTCCCGGTCAAGGAAAAACTCTTATTTAGAGTGCAGAGCAGCTAGGAATGTCTAGTTTTTGACCCCAGTCTCCAGGTAAGTGTGTCTTTTCGTCTGTAGTTTGTTTATCATTGTGTGTATGCCTATTTCTGTGAATAAATTTCAATTTATTTCATTCTCTTGTTTTGCTCAATATATGATCCTGGTAAAAGGTGTATAATAAACCTGGTCTCCTGTGACAATGACACTGGAATCAATGCTTCAAAAGATGCGCCTTACAAGTGACCAGCTCAGTGCCCCATTGGTGACAAAGCACATCTGGCACATGTCAGCCCACATCACCAGAGTAGCCAGTTCCACAAAGGGCACTTCGTCACCTGGCTGAAACAGTACTCACGCCTCCATGTTATCAGTTCTGCTAACAACACAGAAAGTAGACAGCAAAAAATTAGAGGAACTCCACCACAGTACATCTAGACACAATACATGCAAATAAATGTCAAAAAACTATTTAACATATGGCTATGTTTTCATATTTAAATGTGAAACATCTCCATTGTCCAAGGTTGAAGGGAATATTCCTTCTGTGAGTACACATATAGCGATTGAAACAGTGCTGCAATACTTGAAGTATATCATATGAAAGGACAAGGAAAAAGCCATTGGGGATGTGAGGATGACACTCCACCTACCCCTAATCCACTAGAAAGTCCTGTTGTAATTAAATGTCACGTCCTCTTGAGGATCTATGCATGTTTCCCTCTGTAACGGATGTACTTGCCACAAACCCGACTGGACCGCAGGGCCTAGTTGGGGATAATGAAACAACGACCTGGAGCTGTGAAGCTTGGCCAGATTGCGGGTTCCGAAGTTGTGGGTAGCCAGGTCAGGGTTGGAGAGAGCAGCATAGTCGATATCCAGGCTGGGGTCAAGCCAGGTGCAAAGGAGCGATGGTCGGTGTCACAGACTGGGGCCGTACCAAGGAAGTCCTCAGCAAACAGGGACGGCAGGGTAGGCCTCAGGAAAAGAGAAAGCTTCAGCACAGGGGCTTCAGCACAGGGAAGGTCTCAGGAACTGAGAAGGCTTCAGCACCAATAGCCACAGGCCAGGAAAAGCAGAGGTGCTTGTGAAGAGCACAGGTCACAATGAATTATGCGCCCTTCCTGGTGGAAGAAGCTGACCTTAAATGGCAAGGAGAGACAATTTTGCAAGTCAAGCTGCAACTCAATTCCAGGAGCCGCTGCAGCCAATCACAAAGTCCAGGGAGAGGTTTGCCTGGAACCTCTTCAGCCATGTAAGGGTAAGTTCCATTCAAACCCTTGACTGAAAACCTTACAGTTTTCCCCCCTTCAGGAAAGACCATACGGGCAATTAGAGACTGGCTCGCTTAGTGATTTTTGTGATTTAGAATAATTTCGGAAACGTCTCAGACAGGTAGTAAAGTTGAGGCATGCCCATTTAGTGGGTACCATCTCTGAGATAGAGACCATTAGCACTATAAATCTTGATATGCAGAATGCATCATAGGAAGACTCAGGCACAGGCTGCATAAGCCTATCAGAAGGCCGCAATGCGGATGCAAATTTCTCAGTAATAGTCACAGAGCATGGAGCAAGAAGCACAGGTAAAATCCTCACATCAAGGTCCAGTCCAGTCACACATAGCAACTCATCAGCGACAGTCGAGTCGACAAAGTTGCTCCAGCGTTGGGCTGGCTGACAGCAAGGGACCTGTGCCTTAGGCAGGTGAGCATCAGAAAGGATGCATTCAGATGCCAGGGAATCCACGAGCAGTGAACTTGACTTGGTCATTGGAGACCTGGTATCTGCCATAGACACATCAAGCTCTGGAAGAGAATCAATGTGCAGGAAACTTGTCTCTGCAGTGGGAGCAACAGAATATGCAGAGGAAGCACCAGACACTGAAGGGTAATCAGAAAGAAGAATGCCTGTCCCCACAGCGGGAGCACAGGAAACAGGAACAGATATGTCAGGCAAAGCAAGGAAATCCAAGAGGACTGTGTCCGTCTTTGAAGGGGGCACCATGAAATAAGGAAAGGACACATCAGGCATTGCACAGGAATCAGTGAGCAGAAAATCAGTCTTGAACACAGGAGCCTTTGAATCAGAAAGGATATGAGGTACTACAGGAAAATGTGTGAGAGGTAAACCTGGCTTTGAAGCAGAAGTTTTTGAGTTAGTAATGGGTACCTCAAACACTGTGGAAGAATCAACGAGATACATTTGTCTTTGGAGTGGGAATCCCAGACTCAAAGGTTACCTGAGGTAATGTAGGGAAAATGGTGACAGGAAAACTGGTCTTTGATGTGGGAATCTTAGCATCAGTAATAAGTACCTCAGATGCTGCAGAAAAATCAGTGATACTTAAAATTGTCCTTGAAATGGGAGTCTCAGAGTTATCAACGGTTATAACAGGCATTGCAGAGCAGTCAGTGGAATATATGGTTGTCTATGAAATGGGTGTATGAGAATCAGCAGAGGGATCAGAGAAAGATACGCTAGCCTCTGAAGTTGGAGTCTGCAAAACCACATTAGGTATACCGAATACTGTGGATAACTTTAAGGAAAAAGGCTTAGAATCAAGGATAGGGGTAATAAACATTGCAGGGAACCCAGCAGTAGGGGAACTGGTCTTAGAAGAATCAGAAATAGGTATTTTGAACCATGTGGGAACATCAGTGAAAGCTGGACCTGTCTAAAGCAGAAAACCCAGAATCAGCCAAAGGGAACTCAGACATTGCAGGACAAGCAGAGAATGAGAAAGTTGACTGTGGCGGTGAAAGGGTTAACCAGGCCAATAATTAAGGTAGTATGCCCGGCTGGTTAACCCTAAACCTTGTTGGGACTGAAGGGTTTAAATTGTATATTATCATAATGCCATGTTTTCCCCTACACTATATTTATTGTCCCTGTTTTGCAGCCCAGAAGCTAGCTGCAGTTATGTGAATATATGTGAACTGTGCAAATTGTATTCGCGACACAACGGGGAGCTTCTAGCGCTGTGCCTAGCATTTATTGAATAAGCGTGCCTGCAAGTAAGTGGCTGCCTTGAGATGGGTATCACTTTCTAAGCCGCAGACGTCTAAACCGCAAAGTCAATTGAATAAGTGGTGTGTGGTCTAGCTGAAGTACCTTCTCGCTACATTGTAACCAGCCGTCTCGTTATCCACTTGAGGTGAATTAGTGGCGCACGTCTGCGGTTACCGATCAAACCCAGAACGGATACATTGAATGCCGGCTTGTAACCCAGACAGATTATAGGTCAAACCGCAACACACATCATAGAGCCCCTTCAATTAAGTGGATAACTTGCGCTAGGAAAGAACTAGGAAAGAGCTAGCACTCTAATCTTTGGACTGCAGCTAGTGAAAAATGTAACATGAACATACATATTGGTTTTATATTTGTTGAACATACAGAACCTACATATAAAAATAAACTGTATTCCAATGGTGTTTTAAATGTAAAGGCAGGAACCCTTTCCTGTCAGCCCGGCAATGAATCCATTAACATGCCCATATGTTATGGATGAATGAGCTGAGGAATTTTTCATCTCCGTACTTTAAAGCTAACCCTGCTAAGTTGGTGCACCAGTGTCTAGAGAAGTCCGGAGTTGAAAAGCCTGAGAGACCCTAGGTGCTAGGGTGGCTGGATTATTGTCATGTATCATATACCGGTTCAAAGTATGGGCACTACACACTTGGTAGCCAAACCCCAGACTTGCTGTCGCCAGGTAAGAGGCTGGGCCCGGTATGCTAAGCAGCTCAGGTGTAAGGTGTAAGGTTAGCGCATGCTTTCCCTAGCCAATTCCAATCTGGCTTTCGCCCCAAACACTGACAAGACTGTAACAATGGTATTTGGGACCAAGACTAAATTTTTAAAGCTTCCAGCGACTGAGCTCCAAATTAGAACCAACGCTAACACCACCCTAACCCCTGTGACTAGTTTTAAATACCTGGGCATATGGTTTGACTCCCACTTAACATTCGGGATGCACATTGATACACTGACAACCAAGACCTATGCCAAACTAGGGGTACTTTACAGGAACAAATCCTCCCTAAGGGCCTCATGCAGTAAGCGTTGATAAGGTATTTTTCGGCATTTTATAGCCAAAATTGGGTTTGAGATTCAGTAAGCGCCGATAAGTGCTTGATTTCGCCAGGTTTCGGAGCCGATAATTTTGTTATGGCCAGTCGGCTGTCGATAAGCCTGTTTTCGTCACTGATCGCCACTTTTTTAAATCGGCTGGATTCAATAAAAAAAATCAGCTTATCGGGGCTGATTGGCACTACGAAATTGAGATGTTATGGCCAATTTCTCCCGCCAACTAAAGTTGGCAGGTTGGAGGGGAGAACGATCGCTAAGGCTGCCGGAACGGCACTTAGAAAAAAAAAAACCTTCTGTACATCAATGGAGTCAATGGAGCAGGGACGTATAACACGTATAACAGTATAGTACTGTTTACGTTTCATTGCTCACAATACAAACGTCATTTGCATTACAGTGTGGGGGGCATTCCCTGCATTGTGTCACAGCTGACGTGTATTATTTGCATAACATTCTACTTTTACATGTTGTCAGCATTTGCGGGTCACATTACTCATCATGTGATGATGTGTCAAGGGAAAATACTATACTCAACTCTTAAAGGAGAACCTCACATCATATCACACATTTTACTGAACTGACCGACAATTCTTTACATTATGTTACACATGTCACACATGTCACACATACACAGTATATTCATGTTCCTTTACATTACACAATGCTTGTAATGTGTCACGCATCTTTAAACGTTCATGTACATCTTTATTCTCAT
The DNA here is from genome assembly GCF_040206685.1 of Ascaphus truei. NCBI lineage: Eukaryota > Metazoa > Chordata > Amphibia > Anura > Ascaphidae > Ascaphus > Ascaphus truei. The sequence goes on along the minus strand of NC_134484.1, from coordinate 202,904,847 downwards.
GTTTACATATAGGTTTGGTCCTCCCTATTTTCATGACGTCACTTATTGGACGCGCAATCACATTGCATGTTTACATTATAACCGTTGCATTACAAGCACTTCAACCTAACTTATACACACATGTACAGTAATTCATCATTGGGACACCTTGTAAACTCATTCTACAGCAACTATCCTCATTACAGAAATGCATGCATATGCACACGACTATTCATTGTTGTCAACATGTGACAATAACATGCCTAATTACACATGTTACACCAAACTTTTCCCACGTCAATCTCAGCCTTTTTGTCTAATTACATGACTGACTGTTGCGTTCACAAGTGTTACATGCATTGCACATTACACTATTTATTTTCAAGCAATCTTTGTACAAAGCTTCACGTCACAACATTGGCAAATATCATCATTCCCTGCAGAATACACACAACAAATACTTCTAAGAACAACTGCACACAGCTTGCCACAGAAGTACTTTATTATGTTAATGTAACACCTTGCATTTTACTATGTCACCTGACATCATCACATACCTATTTAAAGGACGCCCATTACCTGCTCATTCACAGCTACTCATTTCAAAATGTTGAGATTGTTTAGGAGACGGAGGAACATTCTTTTCTATGACATGCTTGATGATCAAGAGAATGATATAGGGCAAGGGAGGGACACACCGAGGGACAGGGACAGGGACAGTCACGCGGATACGACAGGGACAGGGAGAGGGACAGGCCGAGGGACAGGTAGAGGGACAGGAGATCAGAGGAGAAGACAGAGGATACAAGTTGTGCCTCGTCCGCGTGTGTACAGGGAGAGAACCGTGTTAGATGGGATGAGTGAAGAGGAGATAGTAAGTCGCTATCGTTTGAGTTCAGCAGCAATCTTATCTCTTTATGAGGAGATAAGGGGAGATTTAGATTTTTTCACAGCCAGAGGTCGTGCAGTCCCTGGGCTTGTTAAAATGCTGTGCTCATTACATTATCTTGCTTCCGCGTCATACCAGACAACTGTGGGCATAGTGGGCGGGGTCTCGCAATCTACATTCTCGCGGGCCTTTACCCAGTTTCTCTATGCACTCAATAGACGCGCTAGGAATTATATTCATTTTCCTACAGAGGCAACAGAGTGGCTGGAAGTCAGGACTGGCTTTTATAATATAGCAGGGATACCATGTGTGCTGGGTGCAATCGATTGCACACATGTTGCTTTGATTGCACCTAGTCAGAGTGAGCATGTGTACCGCAATCGTAAGCACTACCATTCACTCAATGTACAGGTGGTATGTGATGCCACGATGAGGATAATGCATGTGGTACCCAAATTCCCTGGTTCCAGTCACGATTCCTCTATCCTGAGGAACTCTTCAGTCTTCCATGCGTTCGAAGAGGGACATTTTGAACATGGTTGGCTGCTGGGTGAGTACACATTTACATGTTATAACACAAAACACATTTTTATTTAGGAATGTTGGCATTGTACAATTTGATCACTAATGTCAGCTTATGTGTGTTACATTCATTATAGGTGACTCAGGATACGGAATTAGGCCGTGGCTCTTGACTCCGGTGCTAAACCCTCAAACTGAAGCAGAGGAGAGGTACAATGCAGCCCATATCTCGACAAGATCTGTTATAGAGAGGACATTTGGCCTACTCAAGACCAGATTTAGGTGTCTGGACAGAACTGGTGGGGTTCTTCTATACAAGCCTCAAAAAGTGTCTGATATTATCCTTGCCTGTTGCATTTTGCACAATGTTGCACTCAGGCACAATGTACAATCAGACCTAGCTGAGCCTTTGGTAGACGAGCATCCCACCCATGTAGCTGCTGAAAATGAACAAACAGCCAGTGGTGGCCAGACACGCCAGAATCTCATCAATTCATTTTTTTCTTGTAAGTAAAAACATATATGTTCCAAGTTATACTTTTATAGTTAAATTATGTTATCTTAACAATAATGTTTTTTTATATAACCTTCTGTTAGGACACAGATGAATATGGGTTGCACACCTTTCTTTTCTCTGCTGTGTGCACAAAGGGATGTGGCACCGGTATGTTATTGTTGCACAGGTTATATAATCCCTCTTCAATAGTACTTTAGTTGTGTGTATGTGAATACAACTGGGGTAACAAAGCACTAATATTTCAGCATTGTGTTGTTCCTTATGCTAACACAATACACATATTATGCCCATACTCATTCATGCTTCTAGTATGCTTACATACAATGTTATTGGTGCAGTGTAACATGTACATCCATATGATGTGTACACCAGGCTGATTAACATTTTGAATGTCATTAAATATACATGGTGTTGCACATTTAACACCAAATACACACTTTGCTGTGTTGTTTACGGTACTGAAGATGGCATGTCAATGTTTGCAATTTATATATTGTTCCTTTGCATTATAGGTATATCTCCAGTATGACTGATCATGGTATGTATATTTGCTGACATCTCTCATAAGATGTGCCTACCTCAATCTTCCTATAATTATTTGAAGTAAAAACACAACATATTGGTTTAAAGACAAATGTAACATACATGTACTTTCTGTATCATGTATATGCATTTAGCTACTCTTGAGGTTTCATGTGCATTGTATTAGAAAATGATTACTCACATTTCATCACATTTTATGTATGTTTCCTTATAAATTCCATTAATGTAATATAGAGGTGTTTGGAGAAAAGGGGCAACTGTACTTATTTGTTTACTTACGGGAGCTCATTCATCACGGATGCAATTGACTGATCATAACACTCCATGCATGAATGCCTGTAATCACAACAATGCGTACTACATCTTATATTTAGCAATGTAGGTGTTTATTAATGCTAGGAATTAATAGTCAACATTAATTTAAATTTGTGACATGTGTATGTATAAATCACACGTGTGTGGATGTGTCCTACATGTACCAAGTTGTGAGGAATCAGGGATCGCGGCGCCCGCGCCCTGGTTCCTCTGCTGATATATTCCCTCCTGCTGCCGTGGCGCGCACACCTCGCCAGCGCCACTCACCTCCGTCGGTTCTGGGGGTTCCCCGGCGTCCTCGGCGTCCCCGGTTTCCAGCAGTACCTCACGCGGCCGCCATGTTGCTCGGGCGCGCGCCTGAACAGCGCGCGCCGGGCGAAGTTAATTTATTCACTGCTCTGGCAGTGAAGACCCGCCCCCAATACAGGAATATGATCTCCTGTCAAGACAAGAGTCCTCACCTGTCTGCCAATCAAGGGAACCTATCCAGGATGGCTCCACGCAGTCCTCCAGGTCTGCCTTCACTTCTGATTGGTCAGCCACACTTTATAATGCCAGTCCTTCCTATCATTCATTGCTCGACATAGTTTTCACTTGGATTACTACTCTGGCGTTTTCTCTCTCATTTACTCAGGTTACGACTTGGCTTGGCGGACGTCTCTCTCTGGCTCTAGACCCCTGCTTGGACAAACGACCTTCCAGTATTCTCCAATCCCAGACCTTGGCTAACGGCAACGACAACGGCATTTCTACACCGGTACCGGCAAGTATTGCTAGCGAAATACACCTGGCCTGGCAACGCCAAAATCACCACACTCCGGACACGCTCCCTTTGCTGCGGGTGCGTGCTTCTATACGTTCCTCACCTCAGTGAAAGGAACGGGTCTGGTCTGCGGGCAGCACCGGCGTAACATTATGTCGAGCCCACAAGACGCAGACCAGACTGTGGACTCTATGATGACGGCCATGTACCAACAAATACAGGCCTTAACGGATCAAGTGGCTCTCCTCTCCCAACAGGTATCGGACCGCCCTTTACAGGCTCCGCCTGCGGCTGCACCCCCGGCGCAGCCTGACTTATCTTCCACTTCATTTTCAGTTCCGAAGATTCCGGCTCCAAGGCCCTACGCAGGGGATCCACACACCTGTCGTGGCTTTCTCAACCAGTGCGAGATCCAGTTCGAGATGGCTCCCCAGCTGTATGCTACTGGCCGGAAAAAGGTAGCCTACGTATATAGTCTGCTCACAGGTAATGCACTGGCATGGGCCTCTCCGATCTGGGAACTACGCCCTGATATTACCCGCGATTACGCGGCCTTCAGACGGGACTTTCGACAGGTTTTTGATATCCCCGCACGTCAAGAGACTGCTTCTGATACCCTGCTAGAGCTTACACAGGGACGTCGGCCTGTGGGTCAATACGCCTTGGAATTCAGAACCGTAGCAGCTGAGACTCATTGGGGTCAGGAGGCTTTAGTCGCCGCCTTCTGGAAAGGTCTATCGGAGTCTCTGAAGGATGAACTTGCTTCCCACACCAGGCCAGAGTTACTGGAGGATCTCATCACCCTGGCTTCTCGTATGGATCAGCGCCTTCAGGTACGCCGCGCTCAGCGTCAGCTTCCCCGGGCTACGCCTTTCCGTGCTTCCTTTTCCAGGTTCTCTACTAACCAGAGACCCGTCGTATCCCCGTTACCGGCGCTGGAGGCTCCAGAGCCGATGCAACTTGGAGTTCAGCAACCTCGGGTACCGTCACGACAACTTCGCTCTACTGGGGAATCGTGCCATCATTGCGGAGCTTCTGAGCAGCGTACCCGTAACCATCCTCCATCTCCGGGAAACGACTAAGCCCAGTGAGTACGAAGGGGCGCTCTCTGGGTACTGAATCTCCTTGTCCCCCTCCCAGAAGGGAACTTCCCAAAAGATTGACTATTCCCGTCTCCCTTTCAGGACCGACTTTCCGCACCTCCACTGCCGCATTTATCGATTCCGGCGCAGGAGGGAATTTCATAGATCAAACCTTTTCTGAGCAAAATCAAATTCCGCTTTCCAGGAAGGACTCTCCCGTTGCCTTGGTCGGGATTGATAATCGACCTCTCACCCCAGCTTATATCTCCTTAGAGACCGGACCTATCACCCTTTCTACTCATTCTCACAAAGAGACTCTGGGTTTTGATGTTATTCATGCCCCAGGAACACCTATCACGCTTGGCTTGCCCTGGTTACAGAAGCATAATCCACTCATCGATTGGGTGTCTCCTAACCCTATTAACTGGAGGTCAAGGTCAGAGAAACCCTTTTCCTCTATCAAGCAACCATCCTTTCTATTAGCCAATACATCAAGTTCTCTGAGGGAGTTGCCTTCTCCATACGCCGAATTCTTGGACGTTTTCAGCAAGGCTCAGTCTGAACTTCTACCTCCTCATCGTTCCTACGATTGTCCGATTGATCTGGTACCTGGTTATACCTTGCCGAAAGCCAAATCTTATCCTCTCTCGTTGCCCGAGACCAAAGCTATGGACGAATATATTCGTGAGAATCTTAAGCGGGGCTTCATACGTCATTCCAATTCTCCTGCGGGGGCTGGATTCTTCTTTGTCAAAAAGAAAGATGGTACTCTCAGACCATGTATTGATTACCGGGGTCTGAACCATATCACGGTGAAGAATCGTTATCCACTCCCACTCATCTCCGAACTCTTTGATAGACTTCAGGGGGCCAATCTCTTTACTAAACTGGATCTCCGTGGGGCATACAACCTCATCCGCATCCGGGAGGGCGATGAATGGAAGACTGCCTTCAACACCCGTAGCGGACACTACGAATATCTAGTGATGCCCTTCGGGTTATGCAACGCACCGGCAGTTTTTCAGGACTTCATCAATGACATCTTCCGAGACGTTCTTAATATATTTGTCATTGTATACCTGGATGACATCCTTATTTTTTCTCAAAACTTACAGGATCATATCATCCATACGAAGTTTGTGCTTTCACGCCTCCGCGAGAACCGGTTGTTTGCTAAAATGGAGAAATGCATTTTTCATCAGTCTACCACTTCTTTTCTCGGATACATCATCTCCAACAAAGGTTTGGCCATGGACCCAGAGAAGCTAAAGGCCGTCATGGATTGGCCACAACCCAATTCCCTCAAATCTGTTCAACGGTTTTTGGGTTTTTCTAATTATTACCGGAAGTTTATCCGCAACTTTTCCACCATTGTCGCTCCTATCACGGCACTGACCAAAAAAGGTGCAGACCCTTCATCTTGGTCTCCAGAAGCTGTCACGGCATTCGAGACACTGAAACAAACTTTTGTCTCTGCTCCCATCCTTCGACACCCTAACACGAATTTCCCCTTCACCTTAGAGGTTGACGCTTCGGACTGTGGGGCTGGGGCGGTTCTGTCGCAGAAATTTTCTTCTCAGGATAAACTTCATCCTTGCGGGTTTTTCTCCAAAAGATTTTCATCGGCAGAGAGGAATTATGACGTGGGCAATAGGGAACTTTTGGCCGTCAAAATGGCTCTTCAAGAATGGAGACATCTTCTGGAGGGGTCAAAAGAGCCATTCACCATCCTTACGGACCATAAGAACTTATTGTACATTGAGAATGCCCGTCGCTTAGGTCCTCGCCAAGCTCGCTGGTCGTTATTTTTCTCTAGATTCAATTTTGTTCTCTCATACATTCCCGGCACTAAGAACGTCAAGGCGGATGCTCTCTCCCGGCAATACTCTTCTGAAGAGAGATCAGAGAAAACCACTGAGTCCATCCTCCCTAAACAAAGAATCTTAGCAGCTGTGGCATTCAAGAATCTGGAGAGGATCATCAAGTCTCAAGAGAACATCCCGTCCGGTCTTGTGGTTCCTAAAGACTCTTTGTATGTGGAACCCAAATTTATCCCTGAAATACTGGACTGGGGACACGCCGTCCGTTCGGCAGGGCATCCTGGATTCAAGAAAACCTTGGACCTCATCCGTCGTACCTTTTGGTGGCCCAATATGGCTAAAACCATTCTGGAATTTACACGGTCCTGTCCGGTATGTGCGCGTAACAAGATTCCTCGTCAGAAACCTCAGGGTCTTCTCTTACCTTTACCTATTCCGGAGCGTCCCTGGTCCCACATTTCGATGGATTTTATTGTGGAGTTGCCTAGGTCGAATGGCATGAATACCATTCTTGTGGTAGTAGATCGGTTTTCCAAGATGGCACACTTTATCCCTCTCAAAGGATTACCCTCCTCACCCGCCCTTGCGGATATTTTTGCCAAAGAGATTTTCCGGATCCATGGGATTCCTACATCCATCGTGTCCGATCGGGGTTCCCAGTTCGTCTCCAAGTTCTGGAGAAATTTCACCAAGAGACTAGGTATCTCGTCTTCCTTTTCTTCTGGATATCACCCTCAATCCAACGGACAGACCGAGAGGGTTAATCAATCCCTCGAGAAATACTTAAGGTGCTTCGTCTCTAATTCTCAGGATGACTGGGCAGAATTACTTATCTGGGCTGAGTACGCATTCAATTCTTCCAGGAATGAGTCTACCCACGAGACTCCCTTCTTTATCAACTACGGATTCCATCCGGCTCGCCTACCTATTACTAAAGAATCCTCTGGGGTACCAGCCGTGGACGAACATATTGCTCTCCTACAAGACTCTTGGTCCAGAATACAATCTGCATTACAAAAAGCATCCTTGACATCTAAAAATCAGGCTGATCGTCACCGTCGTCCGGCACCCGAATACAAACCCGGGGACAAGGTTTGGCTATCATCCAAGAACATCCGTCTCAAAACGCCTTCCCTCAAATTGGCTCCTAGGTTCCTGGGTCCCTTTTCCATTTTGGAGCAGGTTAATCCGGTTTCTTTTCGACTCCAACTTCCTCAAAGCATGAGAATTCCGAATGTCTTTCACACCTCACTTCTCAAACCTTTTATCTCCAGTAGCCTCTTTCCGGATCACACTTCGAAACCAGATCCTGTGATGGTACAGGGTAACGAAGAGTATGAAATACAGGCTCTACTGGATTCCCGTCTTTCAAGAGGTAAAGTCCACTTCTTGGTCCACTGGAGAGGTTTTGGACCCGAAGAGAGGTCATGGGTACCCCTGAAAGATATTCATGCTCCAGGACTCCTCAAACGCTTTCGTAAGAAGTTTCCATCTAAACCATGGAAGGATCGTCCTGAGGCCGATCCTGAAGGGGGGGGTACTGTGAGGAATCAGGGATCGCGGCGCCCGCGCCCTGGTTCCTCTGCTGATATATTCCCTCCTGCTGCCGTGGCGCGCACACCTCGCCAGCGCCACTCACCTCCGTCGGTTCTGGGGGTTCCCCGGCGTCCTCGGCGTCCCCGGTTTCCAGCAGTACCTCACGCGGCCGCCATGTTGCTCGGGCGCGCGCCTGAACAGCGCGCGCCGGGCGAAGTTAATTTATTCACTGCTCTGGCAGTGAAGACCCGCCCCCAATACAGGAATATGATCTCCTGTCAAGACAAGAGTCCTCACCTGTCTGCCAATCAAGGGAACCTATCCAGGATGGCTCCACGCAGTCCTCCAGGTCTGCCTTCACTTCTGATTGGTCAGCCACACTTTATAATGCCAGTCCTTCCTATCATTCATTGCTCGACATAGTTTTCACTTGGATTACTACTCTGGCGTTTTCTCTCTCATTTACTCAGGTTACGACTTGGCTTGGCGGACGTCTCTCTCTGGCTCTAGACCCCTGCTTGGACAAACGACCTTCCAGTATTCTCCAATCCCAGACCTTGGCTAACGGCAACGACAACGGCATTTCTACACCGGTACCGGCAAGTATTGCTAGCGAAATACACCTGGCCTGGCAACGCCAAAATCACCACACTCCGGACACGCTCCCTTTGCTGCGGGTGCGTGCTTCTATACGTTCCTCACCTCAGTGAAAGGAACGGGTCTGGTCTGCGGGCAGCACCGGCGTAACACAAGTGTAAAACTGTTAACAGAAAACACAATTTTGTCGCAAATGTTACTGTCATGTAGCATTTCTAATTTCCCAATATGACATTGTTGGTAATATTTTTGGAATGTCAATCACGTCACTTCATCATTATCATGATGATAATTATCAAGTATTCTCACAATTGTAACGTCAATCACGTGCACATTAGCATAGACACACTTTTTAAGACAACTGTTTGTGTCTGTATCAATTTGTGTAGGATCCATGTATAACACCGACAAATGATAACAGCAGCTTTATTATGGTAGCTTATATGATCATATTGACTATACTATTTATTTTTAAAACCTTTAATAAACACAGTAAACTATAGTTAGTTAGGTTAATGAAATATACACAGAAACGTACTTCATTACATGATGTTGATGTAATATTCAGAACATCATGCATTGTAGGGGACCACAACATCTGGCCAATAACATTATTTGCTACAGTCCCAAACCATTTTATCAACATACCCATGTAACAACAGATTTTTAACAAGAAATGGTTAGTTGGTTGTAAGTGTCCTTTACATTGGGAGAAGGAGTGGCTCAGTGAGTAAAGACACACACTGGCACTGACAGTTTGAAGCAGGGGAGTCTGGTTCAATTCCCGGTGTCGGCTCCTTGTGACCTTGGGCATGTCACTTTATCTCCCTGTGCCTCAGGCGGCCAAAAATAAATTGTACGTTCCACGGGCCAGGGACCTCAGGCTGAAAAATGTGTCTGTAAAGCGCTGCGTACAACTAGCAGCGCTATACATGAACATGCTCATATTATAATTATTATTATTGTTACATAGTTTCGACAGTCATACGTTCCATTACACAATAGAATACACAAATGTGTTAGCAGAGTGGGAATGGTTGTTATATATAAAACACACCATGCCATAAAATGCTAGTAGTAATTAAAGAACACTTAAGAAAAATTCATGAGGCACTCTTTTGCAACATCATTATGTTAATTAAGTGCTTATGCAATATAGGCATAAGGGTATCACATTTTTAATTGTTTGTTAATAAGCGCTGCAAGCAATTTAAAATTAGTTCCATATGTAGTATAGTAGTCGGTGCCTCCTCCTCACAATCATCTCATATAAAGGTAGACTCTTCTGAAATCATACATTGATCCGATTGTATCTTCCCCGACATCTCTGAAATACAGCAAACACATGATGGTCAAAGATGGCACCTTACTATATATGTATCCGTGACAACGCGTTACACAGCTCTATATGATTGTGTACATACACACGTCACTCACTTATATGTTAGAAGTACAAGTGTACATCAGTATGTAATGTTTCTTTAAATTTGTAGCAGGCATAACTATGTATATGAAGTGAACGTTGCCTGTATACTGAAAAATGTGCGCGCACATCTTAGTGTGCGCACGCACTTCACGCTTGGCTCCACTAACTGTTAGCGCATGCGCAAAACAAAGCGTACGTTGTGCGTTCAATACATGTTGAAAATACCAGTAAACATAAAATCTTTATTTCAAATACAATGAAGACGAAACTACATTCGTTCTAAACGAGTACATCTGTATTCTTTTTAAACAGACGTGTTTGGACAGAAAGCACGGCCGATAACACAATGCGCAAATGCAATACGTGTGACGTCATGTTAAGCCAGCGTGAAACGCACGCTAACACTCCTCCCACTCAATTAACATTCGGCTAACGCCCAGTTGACGCCTACAAACACTGAGCCGCACGCATGACACACTGCAGTTACCGTTACTATAACAAAACATGACAGCCAATAGGCTTTGAGGCGCGCACGTCGCTTGGGGGCGGGACTTACATCCGTAATCCTTTTTAAGGACGCCTTGGCCCATGACAAGTGTCCCACGTCATACGTGGTGGACCCGGTTTTAAATGTTGTAGATGTTGCATGATAACAAAACAGGTATGTGTTAGAGTTATGGTAAAATGTTGCTAATATGTTTAAAGGTATAGGAAAGTACGTATATTTATTCCGTCAGCAATGTGTACTACTCTTTCAGGTTCTACTATATTGTATTAGGAAACAATTTCTTTGTGATCGCTACATGTTATGCAGTCTGCAATGTTACGCTGTATCCACGCATTGAAAGTGAAAATGGTGGTTACAAAAAAAAAAAAATTTAAACGCAGAGTCAACGCATAACGATTGTTATATTTACCATTCTTCTAGAATTAACTCTTCATCTGCCTGCAACTGGTCGCTCCAGAAATGCAAGGCATTTTCATCCACGCTTGACCCAAACGCTGAATCCAGTATGTCACACATCTCCTCCATGAAGCGCTCATAGGAATCGCCACTGCTTTCTTCAAACAATTGGTCCGGAGGTAGGTTCATTTCTTCGGGTACCCATTCCAATGCATTTTCTGCTGAAAGGCTTGCTACATAATCATAGTAGTTTTGTTCTTGTACAATGTGGGTTTCAGGAATGGAGGGTGCAGATATTGCAGCAGGTATCGATTCACACGGAACAGTAGTAGCGGATCCATTGCTATTGGCATTAGGAATAAATATGCCTTTAAGCACAATATGTGTGCCCTCTTTGACGGTGAAATGTTTTTCCTTCGCAATCTTCCAGAAACCATACTTGTCTTCTAGCTTATCCTGCACAAGTTCAAAACAGTCATTAGTTGATAAAGTGAATCTTACTGAGGAATTAAAATTGCGCGCATGCCCACGGTCTTAGTAATAAGGATATTTTGCTCGAATCAAATCATAGATTTGGCGTGTGCTCGCTTTGTGTCCGCAAGTTGATAAAATTGCTTCTGATACCATGTATTTATACCCTAACTGCGGATTCTGATTTTTAACGAATTCTTCAGCCATTGCAGATTAGCACAAAAGATGTGTGCAGGTATCTGTCCTTTGCTCATAAAAATGAAACTGCTCAATGGCTAACAAATTTCTGTGTTTCCTTTTCAAGGTCAACAAAAGTATAAACTTTTACTCCTCATTTCAAACGCCAATTGGATCTGTAGTTTTAATTGGTTGAACATTTGTGGTTTCTGATAGCCGCTTGTGGGACAAACATGTATCCTTTTTTTTATCTCGTTTCTGAAAACATTCCTACACTTGTAATTAAGTAACATTGAGTTTTCTTGCAAAATAACAAAGAGCACTGTGTGAAAATAGTGCTTAGACAGCCATATCAGTAAATACACACACCTGCAAAATGAAATGTTTCTTTCCCGCATACATTTCTGTGTGTATTTGAAAGTCTGGTTAACTCCCTGTCTGCATGAGTTTAAATACGTGTGTATCTATATATATATATAAATATATCTCTCTGATAAATATATATATATAAAGTGTATATTGTACTATATGTATATTGTGTGTATATATATATATATATATATATATATATATATATATTGTGTGTATATATATATATATATAGTGTGTGTATATATATATATATATATATATATATATATATATATATATATATATATATATATGTGTGTGTGTGTGTGTGTGTGTGTGTGTGTGTGTGTGTGTGTGTGTGTGTGTGTGTGTGTGTGTATATATATATTGTGACATAGTCCAAAGATGTTAGGCAGCTTTCTGCCCCATTTTAGAGCAGAAAGTGCAGGAATAGTTAAAAATGATCCGTTCCACAGCTTCCCATTAACTCAGGCAGCTGGATGGAAAATCCAGACCACAGATTACAATGGCTCTAGTTCTCCCTCACCTGCTCTTCTAATAACATGCACAGGTATTTAGAGCAGAGAGGTTTTGCATCTCACTCTCTCTCCTTAGAGCCTGGGGGCTGGGGGTGTCGCTGCTCCCCTGCATCCAGTGTCGGGGTTGACGGCCCCTCCACGTATCACAGTACCAGAGGATTTGCCTGGACACCACAAACAGATAAGACAAAACAAATGGTTACTGCTGTTGCTAAAAGACTGTGCTGTATCTTGTGACCCTAAATGAGAGAGCATTATTTTAAGCTGGGGAACCAGTTTAGTTGGCCAGCAGCTGTTAGAGAGACTGATTCTGATGTGTAGTTAGATCCCTGAAAGGGATAGGATTTTGCTTATATGATTTTGGTTTTATTTCTTGAAATAACAGTGGGGGGAAAAATTGTAACACTGAAATATGTGAACTGCTGAATGAAAGTATCTGAGTACCTCTAACCTTCACATGTTAAAGCTGCAGTACCTTACTTGGATGAAAATAAAGCAGGCAGAAGCCTGAGTTAAGCAGCATAATACTTTGCATGATCCTGTTTGTTGTATAATTAACCCTAGAAGACTGTGTCGGGAAGAACCCAGACAGACCACTACAAAAGAGGGGCGTTTGTCACAATATATATATATATATATATATATATATATATATATATATATATATATATATATATATATATATATATATATATATATATATATATATATATATATATATATATATATATATATATATATATATATATATATATATATATATATATACTCATCTGCATGTCTTAGGCAGGTCTGCAACCCCGCCTTTCCCCATTATCACCCAGCATACAGCACTTCCACTGCAGCAAGGGATTCTGGGAAATGACATGCAAATGAGCACACAGTGTCACTTTTTGCCTCAATAACCATTTTTAACATGGTTCCCTATAGGCTTAAGCTTGCTGCATGGTCACAGCTTTGAGCACAGCCAGGGTTAAGGTGCATACCCAGAAAACCACCCACAGACAGCTGTTTCGACCTTGATGGGTCTCATCAGTGTGGGGTTGATTTTACTGGGATGCAAGAGAGGCTTATGGGATAGGCCAAACCATAATACTGAGTTAAGTTATGGTGAGTAAAAAAAGTGACAAAAACCCTCCACAGGAAAGCAAATATGCAAATATAGCTGTATGCTCATCTGCATGTCTTAGGCAGGTCTGCAACCCCACACTGATGAGACCCATCAAGGTTGAAACAGCTGTCTGTGGGTGCCTTGGCCCTTTGGCTTAGATCAAGGCGATATGAGTGCTCCTCTCGGCCTGCACAGCTATGACCAAATGCAGTACTATCCTATCTGGGGCTTCAGTAGGAAAGGTCTGTGGCAAGCATTTGGCCCTCTAGCTCGTTGAGAGGTGGTGTCCAGGCCCCGGACCACAGAACCCCTGAGCGTTCGGGCTAAGGGGGGATGGCATTCGAACAACCAGCCCTTCGGGGCTGGGGTGCACCCGCACAACCCTCAAAAGAGGGGAGACGATGCGAACTCCCTTGCGGGCCTCGGGCCAGAGGGAGGAAGAGACGGATGTCCTGAATCCTAACGGAGGAAGGCATCAATGTCCCTGGAGACCTAGGCTTTCGGGCTGAAACATTCAGGGAAACTGTGCACTGAGGGCGGGTCTGACTTCGGTTGGACAGTCCAAGGGCAAGCTCCCTATCCACTGAAGTGGACTGGGATCCGATGAGCGAGAGGGTGTACCCTCTCGGGAGGGAAAAAAAAAAAAAAAAAAAAAAAAAAAAAAAAAAAAGCTGTCTGTGGGTGGTTTTCTGGGTATGCACCTTAACCCTGGCTGTGCTCAAAGCTGTGACCATGCAGCAAGCTTAAGCCTATAGGGAACCATGTTAAAAATGGTTATTGAGGCAAAAAGTGACACTGTGTGCTCATTTGCATGTCATTTCCCAGAATCCCTTGCTGCAGTGGAAGTGCTGTATGCTGGGTGATAATGGGGAAAGGCGGGGTTGCAGACCTGCCTAAGACATGCAGATGAGCATACAGCTATATTTGCATATTTGCTTTCCTGTGGAGGGTTTTTGTCACTTTTTTTACTCACCATAACTTAACTCAGTATTATGGTTTGGCCTATCCCATAAGCCTCTCTTGCATCCCAGTAAAATCAACCCCACACTGATGAGACCCATCAAGGTCGAAACAGCTGTCTGTGGGTGGTTTTCTGGGTATGCACCTTAACCCTGGCTGTGCTCAAAGCTGTGACCATGCAGCAAGCTTAAGCCTATAGGGAACCATGTTAAAAATGGTTATTGAGGCAAAAAGTGACACTGTGTGCTCATTTGCATGTCATTTCCCAGAATCCCTTGCTGCAGTGGAAGTGCTGTATGCTGGGTGATAATGGGGAAAGGCGGGGTTGCAGACCTGCCTAAGACATGCAGATGAGCATACAGCTATATTTGCATATTTGCTTTCCTGTGGAGGGTTTTTGTCACTTTTTTTACTCACCATAACTTAACTCAGTATTATGGTTTGGCCTATCCCATAAGCCTCTCTTGCATCCCAGTAAAATCAACCCCACACTGATGAGACCCATCAAGGTCGAAACAGCTGTCTGTGGGTGGTTTTCTGGGTATGCACCTTAACCCTGGCTGTGCTCAAAGCTGTGACCATGCAGCAAGCTTAAGCCTATAGGGAACCATGTTAAAAATGGTTATTGAGGCAAAAAGTGACACTGTGTGCTCATTTGCATGTCATTTCCCAGAATCCCTTGCTGCAGTGGAAGTGCTGTATGCTGGGTGATAATGGGGAAAGGCGGGGTTGCAGACCTGCCTAAGACATGCAGATGAGCATACAGCTATATTTGCATATTTGCTTTCCTGTGGAGGGTTTTTGTCACTTTTTTTACTCACCATAACTTAACTCAGTATTATGGTTTGGCCTATCCCATAAGCCTCTCTTGCATCCCAGTAAAATCAACCCCACACTGATGAGACCCATCAAGGTCGAAACAGCTGTCTGTGGGTGGTTTTCTGGGTATGCACCTTAACCCTGGCTGTGCTCAAAGCTGTGACCATGCAGCAAGCTTAAGCCTATAGGGAACCATGTTAAAAATGGTTATTGAGGCAAAAAGTGACACTGTGTGCTCATTTGCATGTCATTTCCCAGAATCCCTTGCTGCAGTGGAAGTGCTGTATGCTGGGTGATAATGGGGAAAGGCGGGGTTGCAGACCTGCCTAAGACATGCAGATGAGCATACAGCTATATTTGCATATTTGCTTTCCTGTGGAGGGTTTTTGTCACTTTTTTTACTCACCATAACTTAACTCAGTATTATGGTTTGGCCTATCCCATAAGCCTCTCTTGCATCCCAGTAAAATCAACCCCACACTGATGAGACCCATCAAGGTCGAAACAGCTGTCTGTGGGTGGTTTTCTGGGTATGCACCTTAACCCTGGCTGTGCTCAAAGCTGTGACCATGCAGCAAGCTTAAGCCTATAGGGAACCATGTTAAAAATGGTTATTGAGGCAAAAAGTGACACTGTGTGCTCATTTGCATGTCATTTCCCAGAATCCCTTGCTGCAGTGGAAGTGCTGTATGCTGGGTGATAATGGGGAAAGGCGGGGTTGCAGACCTGCCTAAGACATGCAGATGAGCATACAGCTATATTTGCATATTTGCTTTCCTGTGGAGGGTTTTTGTCACTTTTTTTACTCACCATAACTTAACTCAGTATTATGGTTTGGCCTATCCCATAAGCCTCTCTTGCATCCCAGTAAAATCAACCCCACACTGATGAGACCCATCAAGGTCGAAACAGCTGTCTGTGGGTGGTTTTCTGGGTATGCACCTTAACCCTGGCTGTGCTCAAAGCTGTGACCATGCAGCAAGCTTAAGCCTATAGGGAACCATGTTAAAAATGGTTATTGAGGCAAAAAGTGACACTGTGTGCTCATTTGCATGTCATTTCCCAGAATCCCTTGCTGCAGTGGAAGTGCTGTATGCTGGGTGATAATGGGGAAAGGCGGGGTTGCAGACCTGCCTAAGACATGCAGATGAGCATACAGCTATATTTGCATATTTGCTTTCCTGTGGAGGGTTTTTGTCACTTTTTTTACTCACCATAACTTAACTCAGTATATATATATATATATATAATGTATTATTTTTTGTTTTTTATATTGCAGGAGTACACACAACATATTGATGGCAGTAAGTAGGCCTTGTATGAAACCTATTTAAATGGTGATAAACATGAGTGAATTAAGTAATAAACATTTGTTTGCGCCCAATACTGTTAGAGGCTCACACTTAGTATAGTTCTCAAACATTAGGCCTGTATTATTAAAATACTGTGTTTTCACAAGGAAGCATGAAGTGTATGTTTTTTGTAAATACATCTATACCAGTTTAGATAGTACTATATATACATACACACACACACACACACACACAGTGTGTGTGTGTGTGTGTGTGCATATATCCATACATACTACATATATATATTAGTATACATTCAGAGATGTTCTTGAAACAAGAACACATAAATGATTAAAGGACAACATTACAATGCCCAAGCAAGGCAAAGGTAAGTAATATTTTACACATAATCCTGCTGTACACGTACAAGAAAGATGTTTGCAGTTAAATAGGTTTTTTTTTAATTGCATGTGAATAATATGCACATGCAATGATTACATCAAGTAACACACCCAAATGCAATATTTTGCTGCAAAGTCAATGGCAGCTTCTCTAAACTTAGCAACTGGCTCCTGGTGGACCATTACTGAACAGACGATTAATACATCAATATTTATAACACTATTCTTTAATTAGGACTGTTAACATTTCCAAAACTTCACGTGTACAAGAACATACTTGAAAGTTTGGAAACAACACAGTCTTCTGCATACATACAATATTAATTAGATAATCTGAAGTCAACAAAACAAGGCCAAAGACATATTTAGTGAATTATAACATTTTTTTTTTCCTTTTGAGAGCGAGTAACAGGCCTGCTTGTTGTCTCTTGTATTTTCCTTTTTCGTTTGGCAACAACTTTAGCCACAACAGAGCCACTTTGAGTGGCCTCTGGCACTTCACGGGCAGGGCTTGTGGCCAGTGACTCACCTACAGGGCTTTTGGCCAGTGACTCACCTACAGGGCTTTTGGGCAGTGACTGTTCACCGACAGGGCTTTTGGGCAGTGACTCACTTACAGGGCTTGTGGGTAGTGACTGTTCACGGACAGGGCTTGTGGCCAGTGACTCACCGACAGGGCTTGTGCCCACTGACACATGTGAGCAAGTTGGTAGACACTGCACAGGTGATGGTTGGTCTGTTTCATGTGTGTCTTTTTTTGTTTTTGACCAAAAACTGGTCAGTAGTAACTGCTTGTGCTGTTTTGTTTTTGTCGCCTCCTTTGTAGGTGTCAGCTGCTGATTTTGTACAGATGGCAGCGGTAGGATGTCGTCAGGAACCTGCACAGCAATGTCTGCTACTTGACCGGTAACATTCGGACCTGGTGAATGAAGATCAGAAGCATGTGGTGAAAACTGACCAGCATGTACAGATCCTGCCTGTGAGGTGTTCAAGTTGAATTGTGGTACATTAGTCATTCTCAAGTAATTTGCTTGGGTTTGCTGAACAACTAATGCTTCGAATGAGGTGTTGATTTTTTGCAACTGTTTAGGCACTTCAATGAAGACTCTGTGGAGATGTGCCAATTGTGATACTGTTTCTTCCTGCAGTGCAATCATCCTTTCCAGCACTGTCATCAGGTCAGAATGGCGACGATTTTCTGCTTCCACAATTTTTCCCTCAGAAGCTACAATTGCATCGTATGTGGTAGTTGCTGGACGATTTGGCGGTAAAACAGTTTCAATTGGAACCTCTTCATGGTCACTTGCTTGTATTTGTGTGTCTATGGCGGCATCATCATCATCATCATCATCATAATCCTCATCATCATGTTCTACAAATAAATGTACACATTATTAAATGGCATGTTAATCTCTGCTGTGTTACTATGTAATTATACTGTGTCATAAGTAACAACTAACATGTTTGCATACGTTTTATAACCTCACATTAAAAACTACCTTGACTTAAGAATAATGTTTGGACTCAGTATGAAATATGAGTGAATGAAAACTTGCTCTAAACTCACAACTCCTACATGATAGTTAACATCACTAACACAATACATGTTGCCTTACACTTCATTTTCACTGACACTAAGTTATCCTATTTAAAGAACATGTGCAAAACAAATAATGAACATGACAACATAACATATAGAAGAGCACATATTATATGGCCACCAACTGATACACTCACCTTCTAGGTGTGTTGAGCTGGCTGACCCAGGTGAAGACACTTGTTCCGTCTCAGGTGACACATGTCCTCCAGGGGCAACTATATATAACAATAACATAAGTTTCACATTTACATGTGTAAATATTGAACAAACAGTTATTGTATGTTCTGTATTTATGAGTACCTAACAGCATCAGTTCCTTAACCCAAAATGTGTGTGTGAAAGTGAACATAAATAGTTGTAATAACAATGTACATGCATGTGTACTTAGAAGTTTTGAGTTCCCTAACATACAACATACTATGTTTCTGCAATAATGCGTGAGGATAAATAGATTAAATTTGTACATAAAAATCATATGTTGTGAAGTGATATCAGTATCATAATGTACATAACTATCATGAGATGACCATTCACAATGGTTATCATGAAGGTGGTCATATTGCAAAAAGTTTTGTTTTTGGTACAGGATATGTGTGGTACATTAATAGAAGATGTGGCACACCTGAATGTGGCTGTCACTCAACAAGACAACACATGCAGTGTGTGATAATGTGTCGTTGATAGTAGTTCAACTATAGATATGAGTGAACTAATGTGTGACGTACGGTTTGATAAGTAATGAGTTGTTGGGGCATTTAGTAGCTAGAGTTAAGCTTTCAAATGAGTGTGATTAACTTCAGTTGTGCTAGTCAGGTTGTAAGAACGGTATTCCCTTCCCCAAAAAGCCTAATCAGCCACACCTTTCAATTACTTCAAACAGGTGAAAATGGTGTGAACTAAGTTGACCCTAAAATGAGCCTGTAATTTGTGTGTGTGCTGAACCCCACCCCCTCTGTTGAAGTGTATGCTGTGATGAGATATTAATTGCAGCTGCTTTAACACAATGGTAGAGGAGCTAAATAGTCGTCTGCAGTGTTTAAGTTATGAAAACAATGACATAACATATGATACGTGTGCCTCATTATGCTGTCTGTATATGACTGAAAGCAAAAATGGACCTTTTCATAAACAACTATAGATGTGTTAGTGCAAGTGATGTTTGTAGGCCGTTGCATGCAATATATTTGATGCATGCTTAAAATAGGCAGTAATGTCATGTTTGTAGGAGTAAAATAAATAAAATACACAATAATATTATACATATTTATGTTCTGTACCTGTAGCTAGTAATAATTTCTCATTAGCATGTGTTACACATGTGTACTACCCTGTTGTTCGCCATCTTCGCCCACCATCAATTGCTTCCACTGCAGCAATGCATTTTGGGAATTCACATGTAAATGAGCACGCAATGGCACGTGCTATATTAGTTACTGCTTTTAGTAGGACTACAACATATATGTCTATTTTGAGATATATATATATACAGAATCAGACATATACATATATAGATGCAGGTATGCTTATATTGTGAAGACAGTATAAAAAGCAGTGTAAATATGCAAAATAACTGTAAGCAACGACACGCCTAGTACAGTAATATTTCTCACCTGGTGGAAATTGTGAGGGATAAATTCCAATATCACGGTCACCAGGCAAGCCTTCCACGACGACGGGAAGTAATTTTGCCCGAAGCAGCTCCTCCAATGGAGTTAATATCAGACGTTGTGGTGTCGGCCCACCTCCAGTGCCAGTAGCATGCACGCGTTGGTGTTGTATTTTCTTTTTCAATTTTGACCTAATATCATCAAATCTCTTGTGACAATTCCGCTTGTCCCTGACATGATTCCCACACGCATTGACACCAATGACTATTGTGTCCCACATTTCTTTTCTGCTTGATGAACTTGTCCGCCCTTGAAAAACATATAAAATATATGAGGTAAATTAATAATAATAGAAGCACCAGTTTCCTACACTGCTAGCTGTTCCAAGAGATAGCAAACATGCTGTTTTAGGTGTAATATGTGAAGCACATGAGCATTCACTACTAAACCTATACATGTAAGCAAGCTTGCATTCATATTGTATGCAGTTATGGCAAATTGACCGCCTGTGTTTAGTTGTCCTTGTAACGCATGATAAAAAGCTGTGTTTCCAGACTAATTAACATAGAAAGATATTCTGAACCCATATTTGCATATGAACAAAACTCAGATGACCTAGGATTACATGTATTTGAATAATAAATGTAAAGGTACACTTACCTAGTAAATGTCCATATATACTGTCATAGTGCTCCAGAATGCCAGTGACAAGAGCTGTATTTTCCTGGTCATTGAAGCGAGGATTACGTGGCTTCTCCACACGTTTCTTCCGAGCAGGTTTAGGCTCAGAGCTTGGCTGGTGCTGACTGGACTCTCCTTCTTCCAATGGAAGAGCCTCCAAAAGCTGGCCACCAGCAAGCACGCCACCACCAGACACCCCATCAGCAACTGCGCCACCAGCAGCACTCCCAGCACCAGCACTCCCACTCCTAGCACCAGCACTCCCACTCCTAGCACCAGCACTCCCACTCCTAGCACCAGCACTCCCAGCACCAGCACTCCCACTCCCAGCAACAGCACTCCCACTCCCAGCAACAGCACTCACACTCCCAGCAACAGCACTCCCACTCCCAGCAACACCACTCGCAGCACCAGCACTCCCACTCCCAGCAACACCACTCGCACTCCCAGCAACATCACTCCCCTGAACAGTACGTTCACTCCGACGCGTACTCGCACGAGTAGCACTCCCACTCCCACCAGCATCACTCTTCCCACGCTTTGCGGGCATACTTACAGCACTCACAAAAAACAGACAAGAAATATACAGCCAATCACACGAAACACTTCCACATATAAAACAAGACAAAGATGTAAACAAAACAACAAAGGACAAAGCTCTCCCAATACACAACAAGTCTCTCAGTCAATATGCAAATCTTCAATCAGCCAGCTCTGTGCGTCTCTCTCTCTCTCACTCCCAACAACACAGAGAATGATTAGCAGTACACGTTGCCTTTAAATAAGGCGCGCTATCCAATACATGCTTGTTTCGCCTGATTCAGCAAGATTTGTGATTGGGCAACCTAACAGCACCCCGCCACGCACGCCGATACACCTGTGTGTGATTGGCTAATCATCGTGAGAGTGGGCGGATTTGTTTTCGGGTTGATTTTGAATGTATTCGGCACTTACTGCATACGGAGAGGAAAAATCGCCAATAACATGACTAATCGGTAAGCTTGCCGATTTCACATAATCGTCGCTTACTGCATGAGGCCCTAAGTCTCCTGGTCAGAAAGCATATTGCACAGCAGAAGCTAATGCCAATAATTGACTATGGAGACAAACCCACCTTAGCAAACTTGACACCCTCTACAATTCAATTTGTTGTTTTGTTCTCCAATGCAACTATAACACACATCACTGCAAAATTCTCAAAATACTCAAAGAACTAGATTGGTCATCACTAGAGTCTAGGCGCAAAGTTCACCTTTCCTGTCTTGCCTTCAAATTCTTTATGGGCAAGCTACCCAGCTACCTGAACAAGCTCCTCACCCCTACCACATGCAGCACCTATCATCTGAGATCAGACTCCAAAAGACTGTTCATGGTCCCAAGGATCAACAAAGTATCTGACGTTCTTCCTTCTCTTACCGTGCACCCCAAAACTGGAACAACCTACCAGGGACTCTCACATCCACCACCAGTCTAAGTTCTTTCAAATATAAGGCTGTCACACATTTTAATCTGGTCTGTAACTTTTTCATACCCCCATAATATATATTATCTTTAACTGTGCATGCAATGTCTTGTATATAATGTATACCCTGTTCATTTATGTAACTGTATTTGTAACAATGTATTATTTGGCTTAACTCTGTGCCCAGGACATACTTGAAAACGAGAGGTAACTCTCAATTTATTACTTCCTGGTAAAATATTTTTTAAATAAAAAATGCTCTTAGCAGACTGGGAAGCAACTTCTGCCCATTCTCTGAACTCCTGGCAAGTCTGGGATAGGTGGGAAAAGTTATTCCTACGGGGGCATTGGCTAGGTATGTTAGAGATAAGACCCTTAACCCTATAAAGATGCCTGCAGCCCAGTCCCTGTTAGTTCCATCTCAGATTTGTCTAAGAAACGTCCAAGTTACAGCGTCAGCGGTTCTGGAGTGTTAGGGGTTAGCAATATCGTAACCAAGGATCGTGCCCCTCTTTCAGAATTTGTTTGAGCTAAGGATTTCCAAACAAATCCTGTAAGGACTTTACGAAATTATTCCTTTCGGCAGAGATATAGGGGTGGCAAGTTGCACCCCTAGCCAAGGACTGTCGCACAGCTCAAATCGGGCACCCACTTGCATGCGTGCTGGGGTGTCCAGAGACTTTGTTTGCAAGTCATTCATTCCATGGAAACAAAAGAAAACAGCGCACAACGCCAAATAGTAAAGCAAATTCAACAATATATTATAGAATTAAAAAGGGGGTAATATATCTGCGTACATAAAAAAGGTTGGTAAAAGGCATGTAGTGTGTATCACACTGTTTACCACTCGGCTGTTAGCTGTAGATTCAGGTGCTTGCTTCCCTCTGCTGCTGCAGCTCAGTTGATTCTGGGGCAGGACGTCAGTCTTTTCACTCCCAAGGGGATTTCCCTTCATGCAGCCAGGTTCAGCAGCTGGTACTGGGGCTCGGTGAAATCGCTCCTGCTTCCTAGCCGATATGAAGCTGCTCCTGTACCTTGGCAGGTGTATCCTCTGCAGAGAGGTTAAAACGCAGCTTGCTGCTGTCTTCACAGCAGTGGTGGATTCAATAGGGAAGTTTGAACAGTCTTACAGAGTCTCTCACAAGTGTCCAAAACAGCACACAGGATGAAATAAAAACAGGACAGGCCAACACATAGACAAAGGCCAATGTAAGCAGATATAAGGCAATAGAATGTTACATCCAACTAGTTTCGTAGAATTAACTACTTCTTCAGGGAATTTCAGAGCGATTTCACCGAGCCCCAGTACCAGCTGCTGAACCTGGCTGCATGAAGGGAAATCCCCTTGGGAGTGAAAAGACTGATGTCCTGCCCCAGAATCAACTGAGCTGCAGCAGCAGAGGGAAGCAAGCACCTGAATCTACAGCTAACAGCCGAGTGGTAAACAGTGTGATACACACTACATGCCTTTTACCAACCTTTTTTATGTACGCAGATATATTACCCCCTTTTTAATTCTATAATATATTGTTGAATTTGCTTTACTATTTGGCGTTGTGCGCTGTTTTCTTTTGTTTCCATTCTCTTAGTGTGTGTGGGGTGCTGAGCCACCCCTGCGTTTACAGCTGCAGACGCCATTATCCCCAACACGGTTATGTGGCACTTATTATTTAATGTTTAACTATCTCACTGTGGGAGTTGTGGTTTAATTTTTTATACATTTTTTATCACTAAATTGATGGTATAGTCACTGCACTGTATATATTTATACATTTAAACTTTATAGGTAGTTAGGTAGTAGCGCACAGTTTTGTTTTTTGTATTCATTCCATGGACATTTAATTTCGTTTCTCCATCCCAGTAAGAGTTTATTGATTGTAATTGTAAAGATTTGTGTGTTGATGAGACCTGGTCTACAGTGACATTGACCCAGAAACAGGAGCCGTGAACAATTCATCTTTAAGCTTCAGGAATGCAACATTAGCTTGGGGCTCGAAGGGAAATGAAAGGGGTACCCCAAGTGGTTTTGGAGCATGACTTGATGCGCAGACTTGTCCACAGCGGGACTGCAACATAGTAGAGACGGTGGGGGCAGGTGCTGCTGTTGAACGCTGTACATATTGTGATGCTTCCTGGAAGGGGGTTTGGAGCTGATCCATTTGTTTCCCATTCCAGACCAGGTAAAAGTCCAATTTATGGAGCAGGTTTACATGCGGGGCCAGGACTCAACCCACCTCAGTGGAGTCCCTGTTTGTGGGGCTTAGCATACTGTAACGGATGTGCTCGCCACAAACCAGGACCAGACCGCAGGGCTATGGTGGGGATAATGAAACACCGACCTGGAGCCGCAAAGCCAGGTCCTGATTGCAGCTTCTATAGTTGTGGATAGCCAGGTCAGGGTTGGAGAGAGCAGCGTAGTCGATATCAAGGCTGGGGTCAAAGCAGGTGGCACAGGAGCAATGATCAGGGTTACAGACCTGGGTTAGTACTGGTGAAGTCGTCAGCAAACAGGGAAGGCAGGACAGGCTTCAGGAAAGAGAAAGCTTCAGCACATGGGCTTCAGCACAGGGAAAGCCTCAGGAACCAAGAAGGCTTCAGCGCAGGGACTTCAGCAAAGGGAAGGTCTCAGGAACCAAGAAGACATAAGCGCAAGGCTTCAACAAAGGGAAGACCTCAGGAACTGAGAAGGCTTCAGCACAGAATAGCCACAGGCCTGGAAAAGCAGAGGTGCTTGTGACAAGCACAAGTTACAATGAATTATGCTCAGCCCCTTCCTGATGGAAGAGGCTGGCCCTAAACGGCAAGGAGAGCCAATAGGTGCAGGACTGCACCACAGGCAGCAACAAGGCAAGCTGCAACTCAAATCCAGGAACAGCTACAGCCAATCACAAAATCCAGGGAGAGGTTTGCCAGGAACCTCTACAGCCATGTAAGGGTGAGTTCCAGTCCAACCCTGGACTGGAAACCTTACACCCTCCTCCAGTTGTATGATGAGGTAGAATAGGAAAATTGCACAAATTGTTGTGAAACATAAGATAAGCAAGTACTTACTCACTCCCTGTTATTTGATGAATCAAAAGATGTGCTCCAGCCATATGTAGAAAAGCAAACGAGAAATAGGATGGGAATACAGAGCTCAAAAACACAAGACTTGGACTACAAATGCTAGGTGCAAAAAACTTGAATGGCACATGAAAAAGGGGAAAAGAAACACCCCACCGGGTTTCGCACCAACTGTGGTGCTTTGTCAACGAGTATACTCTTCGTCACCGCAGTACAGTAGGTGCATTTGCATCGCCAATACAGAAAGTAGTTTATGTACTGTATGTAACGGGTATTCCACCCCACCCAATCTCATATATAGTGTGGGTGAGTAGAACATGTGGTGTTACCGGTGTGGTGCGTATACCTGCAGGCTCACAAGAAGTCTGAGCCTCCGCTAATGAGAGCCTGGGGTGACTCCTCTGGAACGTTTCTTGTTTCAGCGCCTCCACCTATGTAGGATTCTATGGAAGTGTAGAATGACCCTAACATAGGAACCCACTCAGAAACCACATACACCAGTATTATGGATAACAGGTTTACTAAATGAACAAACACTTTACTAACACACATATAAGACATTACACAACATCATAACCTTATGCTATAACCGTATCACCTTCTGCCCAATGTCTGGTGTTCCCACCCAGTGTCCGGTAATCCCCACCCAATGTCCCGTGCTCCTACGGAGATCGTGGGTGACTGCGCAGTCACTATGAACTAATAGGCCTGTTGGTGCACATATAATACAGAGGTACCTTCCGAGCACTCCGATGCTCGGGCCTGCAACACTCTTCTCAAAGGGTCAGACGTGCGATGCATCCGTCTGATCCTATCCAGATGATATTCTCCAGAACCCCAACGGGGGTCCAACCGCTCACGGGAACAGCAACCGCCGCTGAATCCCTATCTCTCTACTGGGCAGTAGCGTGACAGGAACCCTAACCTAGGGCCTGTCCCTGATGTACCGCAACCTGAGGTGACTTGGGGAAAACTCCTAGGGCCTGCGGGGTTAATAACCTAACCCTCTCCCCTAGCTACCCAAGTCCCTAATCCTCCCTAACATATAGCTACTCGCTACTCCTAGATACTAACAGCCTGCAGCAGACACACCGCTCTCACCGTCAGCCTGCAGACATCCACACACGCTGCACACACTGCGCCCAGCACATGCAGCGACACACACACAGCTCTATTTGCCAGTGCGCACAGCATTACCCGCTGTGGCACTGCAAAACCTGCACCTTACACACCTAAGGGTGACCTTCCCTATCTAGGGCCGTCCCTCTTCAGTTACCCCCTACCCTAACATGGAATTGGGACCTGCCTAGGGACTGGGAGAACCCTTACCTGGTGCAGGAGCCTCTCGCACCCTGCACCCTTCCTCCTCCTTCCTCCTCCTCAGCCTGACTGACGTGCGCAAAGCCCGCGAAATGTATCTATCTTCCCGGGCTGGGCATCCTTCAGCCCTATTGGCCGCTATGAGGCACCTGGTGCCTGTCTCCCTATGCCTCCTGGGAGTTGTAGTTCCCAGGAGGCTGCTATAGCGTTGGGGCCGCGTGCACGCTTCTCCTGTGCATGAGCGAACTACTAATGGCTGCCTCAACCTCTCCTGCGCCTTCCCTGCCCTCACACAACTTTTCCCTACCTCTCGCAACCTCCCTGCGCATGCGCGAGCTATCTGGGGCTCTCCTGATGCTGGGCCATCCCTGCGCATGCGCGAGCTAATGCGCAATGGCGGCGCCCTCGCCGCCCGGCTCCGGGAGCGCCAGGAGCCCTGTGACGCGCGTGCGGCCTTGGCAACCGGCCGCACGCGTCCCCGGCAACCCCCGAGCCGGGACCTGACCGCCCTCACCCGCGCGATTGGCTCGCGGGGCCGCCTTGGGACTCGGCGGTACCCGCGGTCACCCTCCCGGGGAGGGGGTGCTGACAGCCAGAGGAGACATGGCTACATGTATATTATTTTTTATTTCTTTCATGTTTTTTTTCCATATTATGGTTTTTAAATATATAACAAAAATATTTGTTATTAATGATTAAACCTAAATTCATTGGTTTAAATTATTTCTATGGTGTTAATGTTGTTCTTTCGGTGGGCTGGAAGAGACACTCTGGACATAGCAGTGGGACTTCCAATGCTTAGTACAAATGGTTATATTGAAATGATCTCTTTTTAATGTAGGATGCAATACCACATCATCGCCACACTGCATCTTCCAGCCACAAGACGACTTACAGACATAGTGAATATGGCAATAACTGAAAGGTATTTTGTGGTGCTGGAAGAAGTGGTGTACTTGGACAGGTTGTAAACATAACCAAAGGTGTCAACATTTTCCATATGTGACAGAGTGATGCTGCAGAAACAGGCACTAACACTACTAGTGATCACTGATAATATAGTGAAATATATAAACAATATAATATTTGTGACTTTAGTGACTCAATTAGAGCCAACAATGAGGTGATTATTAAAAGTTGCAACTCCCTGCTCAAACCCTCTGGAAGGGACTGTCTTCACTGGTCCCAAAAGGTAGATATGTATTCTCACAACCCAGGGGTACTGGGTACTTATTTCCGGTAAGGCTTTTGTGATTGATAGCTGCTCGGCACCAATCCTCTCTAGTTCTGGGCGGTCCTACTCTATGCGTTTCGCCAATAGAGTGTTCGGCTTCATCAGGAGTTTAATTGGATTGGAGCCGAGCCACTGTAAATCACAGAAGCCTTACTGGAAGTGACATGACGCATTGGAGACCGCAAACTAAGCCGAGTTACCAAACGCTGCTGAGAGGGCTGAGCAGCAGACGGCGGAGTGTTGTGGAATCCACTAGACACAGAACGGAGGCAGCGGGGTGAGGTTCGGTAGTATCCGACCTATGCTTCATTCACTTGAAAGTGATATATGTTGTTTTAATATTTTTATATTGTAAGTGTGTATTCTTAAGCTTATACATAAAGTAATACCATTTTACCATTGATCTGCACCATGGGTATTTTTCTCTGTCCTTATATTTCACCATCCTAATGATATCCGGGTTGGAGTGAATCTGTACCGGTGTGTAGAACATTGAACACATTTCCTATTGTTGCCCATACACTACTGCTATCTTGTGAGTAGGCTGCACATACGAGCCAAGACATCCAGTGAATTACCATAAACCTGATTTTACGTCTGCACTTACATTGTTTTTCATATGCTCCCTGTAGACGGACGTTCACAGAGGTACACAATTAGGAGGCTTTATAATGTGAAATTATAATAGGCTTTATTGTGCCTGTTCCTTTTCATCAGGAAATTATCCAAACACAGGGGGGGGGAACAAAGCTTCCATTCACTTGGGAGTATTTCTAGTGAAATCCTATGCAATTAGTTCACATCTCCATTAGTTAAGCATGTCTCGCAGCCCCAAAACATATAGCATGAAAATAAGCAGATATAAGCAGTCTCTTAAGAATAAAAGTCTTATCTGTTTCTTGGAGGGAAAATCTTCTCACTTCCTGGTTCAGCTTCAGGTGTAGTAGTTTTCCCTGTGTCTTGAAATCAGCTCTGCTGTGCAGAGCTCAAGACCGGTCAGCTCCAAAGGTCATCTCTCAGTCAGAGCTAAGGAGTCACTTCCTGTCTCAAAGGCAGGCTTTTTGTAAACAATCTAATCAGGCAGGTGGTGTTTAGTAATTAACTACCCCACTGCTAGATTAAAGGCACATTACTGAACAGGGATAAGTCCCCTGTTACACTCCCCCTGGGTTGTGAGAAAACAACATGTTCCATATCCCTTCTTCAAAACCTATCATTGTGTATATCAGTATTTTGGAACAGGATTTCCTAGGAGCCCTTGGGTTCCTCGGGCATCTCCAGGGCCGCTGACAGGGGGGAGAGTCTGTAAGCTGTGCGTGGCCCAGTCTGTGGTGCTGGAAGTTTGGCGTGGCCAAAGTTCGAGCCTAACTTCTGCGCCTGGCTGTCAGATCTCTAGTTGCTACTTGGCCGCAGCTGCTCTGAGCCTCTTTCCCCCAAACAGACCTAACTCTCCCTCTATCCATGCAGGAGGTTGGGCCTGACCGTAACTGCACTTGGTAGAAACTGTTGTCCTGGGCCCTGGGCATCCCTTAATGGCATACATCACTAATGCGACCCTGGGTATCCCTAAATGGTTCCCTGCAATTTTCAGGTAATTTGAAAATGGTACCAACACAGAAGAATTTACAATGCATCTGATATCAGATGCACTATTAGAGATGGTTGGGATTCCTGACAATGCACCTGATCTCGGGCACGCTATTACTGAAGGTTGGGGTTCCTTACAATGCATATCATCTCAGACACGCTATTAGAGAGGGTTGGAGTTTCTTACAATGCAGCTGATCTCAGGCACGCTATTAGAGAAGGTTGGGGTTCCTTACAATGTATCTGATCTAAGGCACGTTATTAGAGAAGGTTGGGGTTCCTTACAATGTATCTGATCTGAGACACGCTATTAGAGAGGGTTGGGATTTTTTACAATGCATCTGATATCAGACGCGCTATTAGAGAGGGTTGGGGTTCCTTACAAAGCATCTGTTCTCAGGCACGCTATTGGAGAGAGTTGGGTTTCTTACACTACATCGGATCTCAGACACACTATTAGAAAGGGTTGGAGTTCCTTACAATGTACAGTATCTGATCTCAGATACGCTATTAGAGAGGGCTGGGGTTCCTAATGTACTGTAGCTCTGTGTAATTTTGGGGTTACATGCCTCTCTCCTCCTGTGCAATAATCCCTGTTAAAAGGGCAAGTTTGCCAGGAGTAATCATGAGGTTTGACCTCATCCCATGTGATGTGTATTGTGTAGTGAAGGAAGTGACATCATGCTCTGTGTCCAATTACAGTGACACAGGGGTGGTGCCTACTGGAGCTATATAGTATGCATCACTTCCTGAATTTAGTGTGTTTGTGAGTGTCTCATCCCACTTGAATGAAACTGTCTGACCCAACACAGTGCCAGTGCTCTGGCAAGGATTGTGGCCCTCCCTTAGGGGAGAGGTGGGTGGACTATTCCTCTTACTCTATTAGAGAGTAAGGGAAGAGCAAGGACAGCTTCTAGGGCCCTGACTAGGAGTGGTGTCCAGGGACTTCCTTGTGGTGGGCAACATTTATGATGTGCGGCTAGAGACCGGCCGCAATGATGGGCAGTCTGCCACTAAAGATGACAATAAAGAATGTCCAAATTGAAAGAACCTTCTTGCCTGAGAGTGGAGTCATTCAGGGAGAAGCTGCACCCAGAGTTTCTCTTCCAGAGACTCCTCCCTGCTGTCGTGGGGACCTGGGAGAGATGGAAGCACTGTACCAGAAGTGAGTAGTTCTCAGCATTACCTCATGAGCCAGTCCTGATGTATTTCCCCATATCAACGCAGAAGACTCAGGAGTTCTGTAAGCCAGCAGGTGCACCACACTATAGTTCATGTAACATGGGGCAGTTTCTTCACGTAAGGGGCCAATATGAGATTGGGGGGGGGGGGGAGGAAACACAGTTACACTATCAAAAAGTTAAAAAACCACTGTTGTATAGCTTCCAATGCTTTTAATCAATAACGATAGTAATGAACCTATGAAAACACTTATTAAATAGCTAAGAATTTAGACCTGCTCTTTATCGTGTACATGTGTAATACACAGGTTGTATAATTTGCTCAGGCGTGGCATTGATCAATTATACAGTTAATTACAATATGTTTGAAATAGCAAAAACAATATATTCAATTGATATCCCGTTTAGTCTCAGGTTCATCTTTTTAGGCATTACTGCACCCATTCCTCCATTTATGGTGAGATATTTTAGTCATAATGGATACTATTTGGTATGCTGTGAAGACATTTTCCCTTTTGCTCAGGATAATTTTAGCTTAATTTAAATTGAATTAATTTGAATGGATCTGAAATGTGCAAGCAGAAGACGGCTGCATTGCATATTGTATCTGCTTGTGTTTCAGAAGACTTGGCCAAAAACAACTGCTTTCTTGTATGAGCATGTTTTACTTCTCAGTATTGCAGTAACATCCAGCTACTGCCTCAGTCCTTTTCTTTATGAGCTGCCAATAATTATCATTTTCTTTCAGGGTAGGAAAGAGACTGACTCATACATGTACATGCCTTCGTATATTTAAATGGGAGTGGCACTTCTGCTCAGGTGAAATCAGAGATTATTTTAGCTCTTAAGGGCATCAGCATATCTGTAAAATTCTTTCTGCTCTACAGTATACCTCATTTGGGATTGCTGCTCCCTGCCTGGATAAAAAGGTAAGCATTCATAATATTGTATTGTTAAATACATGTATCTGTCTGTTTGTAGAAGATCCTTAAGGAGAAAACATGTATACTTTATACTAAGGTGTAAAATATCTAGAAAATAATATAGATCAAAGGATTAACCAATGTGGAAATAAGGGAATGGTAGAAAGAATGGTACATTTTCCCATGAGCATACATGAGTGTTGTGCTAAACAATACCTAGAAGACAGCTACATTAAGAACAGATCTTCTGAAATGTTTGACTCTGGTACCTCCACTCCTCTCCTCTCTCTCTCTTTCCACACACAGGGCAGAAATAGAGTAAAGCAAGGATGCTAACATTTGCCTTACAATCTGATCCCTATATTTTAAAATTAGGATGAGGTGAAATTATTTAAAACATTTTTTTTATTGAATTGCACTAATAGAGTTAAAGTGATTAGGGTAACAGTGATTGGGGCACATGAAAAAAAAACTCATGAACGTGTTGTTCATTTACTGTATGCAACGTCTATCATCTTAGATTATGGTAGGAGTAAATCGGATAGGCACAATAAATACACTGTCTGATATTGCTGCAAACAAAACAGCTGCTCCTAATATAACAGCTGTATGTATTACAACAATTTGGTCATTCTTTTTTCTTGTCCACATTGCTGTTGTCACATTAGAGTATCTAAAAAAATAGCTGAAATGTCTATTCGTTTCTGATTTTAAATATAGACTATAACCATGGATGGCGCAATATGCCTTTGAATTCAACAAAAGTTTAAAAGCTACTTTATTTAACTTTCACACAGATTTAGTTATAACACCATCTTTGTCTGTATAATAAAATGATGAGTTGAGAAGGGAATTGCAGAATTAAAGTCTCATGGACACTGGATAGTTACAATGGTTAAAAGCAGTAATCAGGTGTACAGTAGATCACACTTAGGCTACAGCCCCAGTGCGTGCGTGGCGCGCGCGACGCCTGGCGGCTCTCGTTCCCTGCATCAGCGTGACCTGATGGACTCCAGGCAACTCGCGATGGGGAGGCGTAGCGGGGGTGCGGCCATGATGTCACATGGCTTCTTCGCCCTCATTGGCTGAAGCACCGCCGTGACATGGCCAATGCGTGGCCACCGCGCCACAAGACAAAAATCTTGTCTTTTGTCTGTGTGCGCACACGCACACACCCCGACTGGGGCCTGTTCCATAGAGGGCTGTACTTTGTGTGCAGTGTGTGAATGGGCGGGACGCAGCATGCTTTTTGAGTAAGACCAACTATCTGGCATCTTTGATTCCATTATCTTAATGGGAAAATGACAATGTGTTTTTATTCAAATGGAAGCAACTACAATGTACAGAAAACTTCCCGTTACATTTACCACTGAAAGTTTGCCCAGAATAGGTTCAGACACAGTATTATCCTACATTAATGCAATGCAAAATCAAGTTGAAGTATTATTTTGTACAGTGACAAAGTCCAATGAAAAGCAACTTTCACTGGCTAATCTAATTGAAAAAATCCAGCTGTTCTGTGATTAATCTGTCTGGAGTAAGTTCTGGTTGTTAATCATATGGGTGTGTACACATATGCACAATAAAAAAATGATTTGCAGCTTTCTCATACTTATATCTTACCAGGTAGATGAGTAATACAAAGCTGATGCTGTAACTAAATTCATAAACAGTTCTTGACTTGTGTCTAAGAGCTCCTAGTAGGCATTATTCACATTTTGTGTCTGTCATTTACATACACATTTTAGGAAGCAATTTTGCTTGCTTTTCTGTTTTTAGAATGGTTTTCAATAATTGCTTGAATATGTAACGCCACATACTGGAAACGAAATAAAATCTGCTGGTGAGACTCCTGAAGGTCTTAGACCAATGTTCCAGTTATCTTCTTAATGTCACATGAAATGCCACTGTCGTGTTTTGCCGGAAGATATTTGTTTCCACTGTTCAATTTATGCCCAGAAGGATTTCTTAATCCATGACATGATTACTTAAACTTGCTACTATTGTCCTACTTCATGTAGATAACTAAAGTACTCCAAGATTACCATACAGCTTTCCAGACAGACTAAGACCGTATGCTGGCGTATACATTTTACATTTCTATATAACTAATTAAAGCCACATGATCCATTGGAGTGATTCCAAAAAGGAGGTATCTCCCCTCCTTCCCCCCCCCCCCCTCCCTCCTCCCAAAAAATGTAATAGCGGTTCCCAGGCAGTACAGTGGGCCCTTGAGCCCATTTGGGCAATGCATACTTACTGGCCCAAACTGCTCCGTAGTATGGGGGGTATAGCTGTCAATTATAGCAGGAGCTTCCAAAGTCGGCCTCCAGAATGCTTTGCATGCTCAGAAGGAAGACACTGTGGGGGACTTATGAAGCTCCCTCAGTAAGTGACAGCAATATCAGTCATGCTGTCTACTGTACATACACTAACATGCAGTTTGGGGCAATATCAAGCTGTGTCATGAACGGCAACACTGTGAGCATATGACTTGAATACTGTAAGTGACAAGGTTTAATACCCACAGCTACAGTATCTAGCAGACCCACTTTTCACCCTACAGGGTCCCTCAAATGAGTAATACTGTATCTCCCCTCAATCCGTCACAAATATAGCCTTAAAACGCTATTAACAATAAAAATAGTATCAATATGTACTTGCAGAGTTTTAATCCCTGTACACTAAGAAAAATATGTAATTACTGTAGAACTTAAAAATCTATTGTAGCAAAATGTGTCAAAATATGTAATTACTCTTTAAAGCGTGCAAAGTTCAATTAGACCAAAAGACAATACTTCAAAAGAAGTACAATGCTTAATTTACAGAAAAAAGAATATTACACGACACGTACAGTACACTGCACTATTGATGCAGACAGTTTAATGAAAGAACGGGTAAAATCAGGAATGATATACGTCACCACATGACAACATCAGATTCCTCCCAAAAGAGGTATTTGAAGCAGGGAAGATGAGAATTCACATGCATTGTTGGCACACCTCTTGTTACATTTCAAATTAATCTCTCAAATACATTGTTTGTATCCTTAAAACCTGCATACATTGAAAACTGAATAAATCTACCTTCTGGATTCTCTCCCCTCCCCCTCCTCTCTCATTACTCTCTTATTATATCTTTATGACTTTGGGAAAGAACCGGGATTCTTCCTTAAGAAATAAAAAGGAGCATCAAAACATTCTCATAACGTTATCCCCAAAGCTCTGTTCTGGGGTCCCTACTCTTCTCAGTGTTCCTCATTGTTCTTCCTACAGCTTGTAAGGAAGCTTCAATACACATGTAAGCAGATGACACAATCCTATATGCACACAGAGTTAGCTTCTCCGACCTTGAACACATACTTCAATCTGACTTTTTGAGACTTGAAAATTGGATTTCCCCAAACAAACTGTTTTTAAACACGTATAAGATGGTATTTGGGACCAAGGCTACATTTTAAAAGCTTCCAATGATTGAGCTCCAGATCAGAACCAACACTAATACCACCCTAACTCCTGTTACGAGTTTTAAATACTTGGGCATATGGTTTGACTCCCATTTAACATTTGGGATGCACATTAATACCCTTGCATCCAAAACCTATGCCAAACTATGTGTACTTTACAGGAACAAATCCTCGCTAAGTCTGCTGGTCAGAAAGCGTATCGCACAGCAGATGCTAATGCCAATTATCGACTTTGGGGACATAGTATACAGCTCGGCACCCCAAACCCACCTTAGCAAAATTGATACTCTCTACAATTCAATATGCCGTTTTGTTCTCAAATGTGCAACACACATCATTGTGAAATGCTCAAAGAACTAGATTGGTGATTACTTGAGTCATGGCACAAAGTTAATCTTCCCTGTCTTGTCTTCAAATACTTTCTGGTCAAGCTTCCCATCTATCTGAACAAGCTCCTCACCCCTACCACATGCTGGACTTATCATCTGAGATCTGACTCCAAAAGACTGTTCATGGTCCCAAGGTTCAGCAAAATATTCGGCTGCTCCTCCTTCTCCACCACAAAGCACCACAAAACTGGAACAATCTACCAGAGACTTTCACACTGGAGACACGGCCCTCGTGGGCACCCTCCACCATTTTGTCTGTAACACCTCTGGTACTCGACTGACTCCACCACGACTTGGTGGCTCGGGGAGAGTCAGCTACCTGGGATGCTCTGGTCGCCGGCATTGTAGCAGGGATCAGGACCTTCTTTTCTGGCTGCATACTTGGGGGCACACAGCCTTCCACCATCTGGCGGTCGCGAGGCAAGGCACCTGCAGGGTGCCTTCCTCAACCTGCAAGGTGGCTCTCATGGAGACAGGTTTGTCGGCAACATCTCGGTCGACCTCTCCTTCAGCCTTTCTGGCTCTCGGCACTG
The DNA here is from genome assembly GCF_040206685.1 of Ascaphus truei. Classification (NCBI taxonomy): domain Eukaryota; kingdom Metazoa; phylum Chordata; class Amphibia; order Anura; family Ascaphidae; genus Ascaphus; species Ascaphus truei. The sequence continues at coordinate 202,868,787 of NC_134484.1, read as the reverse complement.
TAATGGATTAAGGACCCACTTCTCTGGCTGTGTCCGTGTGGGCACACAGCCCATTGCCATCTTCATGGTTGCAAGGTAAAGCGGCCGTGTGGTACCATACTCAGCCAGCAAGGTAGCTCTCTTGGAGGCAGATTCGCCGGCAACGTCTCGTCGAACTCGCCTTCAGCCCCTCTGGCTCTCGGCTGACTCCACCACAGCTTTGTGGGTCGGGGAGTGTCAGCTACCTGGGCTGCTCAGATCCCCGGCACTATAGCGGGGGTCAGGGCCCGCTTCTCTGACTGTGACCGCATTGGCTCACAATCCACTGCTCATAGTGGCTGCTGGATATGGCACCTGCTTGGTGCCACACCTGACAGCAAGGTGGCCTTCTCACAGCCATAATCGCTGGCATTGAGTCAGTCGATTGCTCGATAGATCGCCTGTGCCCTCCTGCTCAGCATGGAGGTCAGGTATCTCAGCCACTCTGACTCAGGCACCTGGAACATCGAGCATTGGCTCTCGAATGCCCGCAGGAAATCCTCAATCGCATCGGTGCCATTCAAAAACGTTGCTTAGTTTGAGACCAACACCCTGCACGGGGAGTCCGGGGACCGCGACTCCTGGCCAGGGATGGGGTGGGAGGAAGACCCAGCAATATTTGGGCTAACTGTAGGCACTGTTCTGCCATCGCATCAGGACCCAACTAAGGCACACAGAACGTTCAAATCACACGCCATAGTTGGAACGGCTACTGGGGCAATCACAGGAGGATTGGCGTTCTCCACTTTACTCTTGAGGTACTTGGCCTCCAGGGTCAGCCTCACTGTACTCGGCCATGCTGCCTTCATACCGCTGAAGGTCCTCTGCAAGGACCATCTTGGCTCGGCCGTCAGTCGACTACCGATAGCGCTTGCAGCGTGCAACCACCCTGGCTCGGTGCCATTTTCAAAAACATCCTGGCTGGTCAGCCATCACAGAAATGACAAAAATAAGGGTAAATGGAAAGTAAAGTAAGCAAACTGTGTGCAGTGTATTTGGAATTACTTGTCCTGCGGTCTTAGACCGGCTTTCAGCTAAAACATTCCCGCAAGAAGTTTTAGCAGTGACACCTAGTGAACCCCACTGCTGCCACCAAACAAAAGCCTGTCACAGGAGACCAGTAATTTTAACAACACAAACCTTTCTGGGATGCACAGGACAAAGTAATTGAATAAACAGAGTTTATTCTGGCAGAACCAGCAAATACACAAAATACACAGTGTCACGGTAGACCAGGTCTTTTAACACATGTATATTTATGGAATCTTTCAGTAGGAAAAACAAGGCAGTGAAATAAAATGGGGTTTATTTGGATAACACCTCCGAAATACAACAACACACGAAATACAGAAATATACACACTTACAGGGGTCTGGGGGTTGAGATCTAGTCATTCGTTTGTGCAGAGCGCCCACTTGCAAGGGCTTACCCTGATCGGAACCTTGTTATGGACGTCCTGGACTGAGAGCCAGCAGAAACTCCTGACCGGGACCTAGTCCTGATACTCCTGGAACTGTGTTCGGCAAGTAATCCGTACTGCGATCGCTACTATGATTTGTAGAACGTAGCCGCAAAAGATGGGACTTAGCCTCTGTGAGGTAGGCTTTTATAGCTTCAAAACAAAGCCGAATGCTCTGCTATTTCGAACAGAGCAACTTTGAATAGCTCGCCCTAGCTTCATCAACTCAAGCCACCGGATAGTCTGTTTCTCTTACTTGAGCTTCTCCTTAAACACCCTCTGCTAAGCTATCTTCAGCATGGAGGAAGGGGAGCGACCAATCAGAACGTGGGAATTCCTCCCAGCAAGCCAATAGAAAGAGGGGCTCATACTTTTGCTGATATCAGAGGAGAGATGTTTAGAACTGGCTCGGGATGCCCCGTGAGCGGCACATTTGAACTGACTAATGGGAAACGTGCCGACATTCTGACACTTCCCCCAGTCAATCCATTGCCACCTACTGGGCAGGCTCCACTGAGTCTGGCAGATCAGAGGGTCCTCCCCAAAGGGGGTCTCTGTTCTCCGGACCCAGTACTCTGCACTGCCCTGGTCACTTAGCTGACACACCTCAACATCCCGTCTCCTCTTTGAACTACGGACTCTATGCAGACTTGCTGGCATCTTAACCATATGCCCTTGCTGACTGCATAGTGCCTTATAGTAAATGTAAAACACATTATAAAGTAAATGTTTAATAAAGAATATACTTTGGGGAACCTTATACTTATACGGGAACTGGATTGGGGATATTTGGGCTCGAAATCCAGAAGTCTGGGGACACTGGGTAGTCCCGGTATAATTCACTACGCATACCGGCAAATCATGCCTGCTCGCTGGGGAGAATTAAACGACTACCGGTAACTTTGGCCCCCGAACTCCTGCAAACAAAATAATTGCATTTCCACCCAAATATTCCACCTAAAACTGACACACAAGAAATCTCACAGTTCTAGGGCTAAGGGAACATGAAAACAGAAAAAAGCAGAGGTCACTTTATTTCCACATGTACTATCCCTGGTCCTTGGCTTATGTAGCTACCAGGGACCCCATGGCTTCAGAGGTAACTGGAGGGCTTAACCTTTATTGTATAGTCTGGTTACCCCCGCCTATCACACACAGTTATAACATACAACTGGAGACCTGGAGAGTAGACTCTAGCGTCGCTAGGTGCAGGGGCCTGCTTAAAGTAGGTTTGCCCTGTCCACTTCTTGTCCAAGATATCATAGGAATGAACACACATGAGCCACTCTGAAATATATCTCCAGCTGATCACCGTCAGGATCCAAACTCTGTCTAACTCCAGAGATGTTCTCCATAAAACTCCAAAGATGTTCTGATGCTGTTACGCCGATGCTCACCACAAACCGGGACCGGACCGCGGGGCTGAGGTGGGGTTATATAATCACCGACCTTAGTCCACGCAGACTGATCCGGAGTGCGCAGTTCGTAGTCGTACATCGCAGGGTCAGGATTGGAGAAGGCAGCATCGTCGTTAATGAAGCAGGAGTTCGGCAACAGAAAATCAGGAGTGCCCCGCTTCAGCTTAGGAGCGTGAGCGCGGGGGTGGCTTCTGCGCGAGGAGCGGCCTCGGCCCATGACGCCAATCTCAGCAGGAGGAGACAGCAGGCTGGCCGAAGTTCACCGCAGGGCAGCGTCGGGAAGAACCAACGCTTCAGCGCAGAAGTCCAAGGCAGGCCACTGCAAGAGGATCGCAGCAGGCCGCAGGAAAGGAAGGGTAGCCACTGCTAGGAGGGAATGCAGCAGTTACCAGTGCTGGCATCAACGCTTCAGCACAGGCGTCCAGGGTAGGCCACTGCAGGAGAATAGCAGCAGGCCGTAGGACAGGAAGGGTAGCCACTGCTAGGAGGGAATGCAGCAGTTACCAGTGCTGGCATCAACGCTTCAGCACAGGCGTCCAGGATAGGCCACTACAGGAGAATAGCGGCAGGCCACAGGACAGGAAGGGTAGCCACTGCTAGGAGGGAATGCAGCAGTTACCAGTGCTGGCATCAACGCTTCAGCACAGGCGTCCAGGATAGGCCACTACAGGAGAATAGCGGCAGGCCACAGGACAGGAAGGGTAGCCACTGCTAGGAGGGAATGCAGCAGTTACCAGTGCTGGCATCAACGCTTCAGCACAGGCGTCCAGGATAGGCCACTACAGGAGAATAGCGGCAGGCCACAGGACAGGAAGGGTAGCCACTGCTAGGAGGGAATGCAGCAGTTACCAGTGCTGGCATCAACGCTTCAGCACAGACGTCCGGGGTAGGCCACTGCAAGGAGATAGCAGCAGGCCAGTGCTGGCAACAACGCTTCAGCACAGACGTCCAGGACCAGGCCTCTGGATACTCAGGAACTTGGAAGGTAAGAACGCTAGGAGAGAGGCCTGGGGTGGTTTGTGGCAGAGACAGTAACATAGAGGTAGGAATAGTTATGCTCGGCGCTGGTTCAGAGCCAACGCCTAGAATATAAAGGGCGGAGATCCAATCACAGGAGGGGGGTGTGTGAGAATTCCTCCAATGAAGTAGCACAGGGCAGAAGCTGCAATGAGAGGCAGCACCTGTGCCATAGATTGCCAGAGGAAGCTTGCAACTGCACAGGTCTGCAAGGCAATAGTCAAAGCCAGTAGTGGATTCCTTACAGATGCTCTGATCAGCAGTGCTCCTTATATAGCCCTCAGTGGCTATCTTTACTCTGGAGAGGGAGCCGCCAACCAACCAGAGCATGGATTGTGATGGTGCAGCCAATCCCCAGCCGGGAGCACGTCTGGCTGCACTGCTCAGAGGAGGGGTGTTCTAAGGCACTCAACCTCCCACTGGGTCTGCAAGAAATAAATCTCTCCTTGCTGAAAGCACATCCCGAGAACTGATTGTCCGCCCTTCACCACTAACCAAATGTCTTGCCACCTTTGTCTCAATCCTGAATTCCTATGCAAGTGCTTAGGCTAAGTTAATTGCCCAGTCTGCTTGCATAGAAATAATTACATACAAGCCACATTTACAGGGCTGACACTCAAATCACATTCATTACAGTGATTAAACACACATCACAAATCACTTCACATTGCTATGCTGGCTCACTAGACTGGGGGATTGCATTAACAGGGAATAAAGTGCTTTACTGACAATATATTTGCATATAAGTTATTTTACATTACCACACCGACATTAAATACATTTGGCTGAATTAAACATTACTGAGCCAGCCAGTTGACACGGTTTTTAGGGGTATCTAGCTGGGCATCACCTTTATTTTGTGATGACAGCTACCCCTACCATCACATTCATAATATACACATCTCATTTTAGTGTGCCATCAATGATAACGCCAGGTTAACCTCTGGTACTCTGGGTACTTTTACTTGTTGCCTTCATCTAAACATCTCCTTGTTTTAGAGGGCAATATAGTAAATACTGTATGCCCCTTTGCCTTACATGAAATTAAAATTGGTCGTTTAAAAATGTCCGTTAACCCTTGGTGTCCCAAATGATTAAAATACTCAATATTTTAATAGTATTATCATGACACCTAATCATGTGCTGTACATTTCTTAGCCATGTAAAAGTATAAGTTTGTGTATCCCTGATTTCTCTCATGAACTAAAAGAAATCGATATTTCTCCAAGATCAATTCCTCCACTGAAACTTAGGTATACTGTAAACAAAACGATATCTCCTCACCATAGCAAAAGAAAATAAATTCGGCACCTGGTAGTGGAAACTCAATATAGTATGACAATAGTCACAAAATTAGGGTATACAACCATTCGATGTCCAGGTAGAAGACAAATGTCCTAGTTTATCCCAGCGAAATTCAATGCAGATGGAATTCAGGTGCATGAAAATAGAAGAAAATAGCACATAGCATAATACTGTATAGTAATTAGAACAGCATAGAACACAATACTAGATAAATGCCACAGAGAAAATTTTACTCTATGGTTTTATATCACTCAATGTTTGCCACCAATAGTGCCGTATACATTAAATACTAACAATATGTAATTTAATCACGTTATTATTGTGCAAACAATGATTGAGAATATGAAGCTAACCAATGGTGGGATTAATTTGAACACCCTACAGTGCAAAATTGGCTTCCTAAAATCCAAATGTTGTATTTAGATCTAAAATATATTCAAATGTTTGTATCAAAATTACAATAAAGGCTTGACCTTTTTATTAAATGACATACGATGGTGGAACCTCCATATTTTGCTGTCATAGGGGACAATATTATTAGTATTTGTCTCTTCGGCCTGTTAATAAGTGAGAATAAAGCTTTTTCATATTATATTAATTATCCCATATATGTATCAAGTACAATTACCGGAAGAAAAATCTACCTGATATTCCTAATATTCATTTATCATATATCCAATCGTTTGTAGCTCCGATGCAAAGGAAACAAAGAGACAGAACAAGAAAAAGGCATAATCCCACTTCCCAACAAATGTCAGAGGAGGCATCAGTCTTCTTTCAAGAAGGCCTTAAGATCAAATTCAATGTTTAAATCATTTTGAACCAGAGTACTAAGTTCATAGATCCAATATGATTCTCTTCTTCAAAGAAGATTGGATGGATCACCTCCTCTCCAATGGGGTATAGGTGCTTCAATAGCTTTGCATATAAAACCCCTGGGATTTTGTTCATGAACTAATAGAACATGATTTGACACACTGTGGGTGACCAACCCCCTTTTTATATTGTATATGTGTTCATAAAACCTCCACTTAATAGATCTTGTGGTCATAACCATGTAATCACAATAGCCTCACTTAGTGAATTTGGGATTAATATGGTTCAGGCCCTATTTAGCAGGTTTGCATATTTTACATCTCAGGAATAAAACCTTTAATAGGATTAAAACATAATAACGTCACATTATTTTCTTTATTGAGTACAGCTTTACCTAATGCATGTGTTAACGCAATATTAATTATACTACTGTAATGCCTTTTAGTGAATGTGGGCCCTAGTCAGGGCACTTGTAACTGCTGAATTACCCAGTAATCAGGCCGATGAATGGATAGGTGTAGATTCTAATTTTTAATAACTACGGAAATAGACACATTTGGAATTACTGTGAGTTGACTGAAAAGGAACACACTTACACATAATCAAAACATTGATGTGAAATCCCATGGTCATGTTCCCTTTAACAAAAGCATCAATCACTAATGCCTAATATCCTTGCAGTCACAGAACATCACTATAGTACAGTATACTGTATGTTCCCAGAATTTTTTTTATCATAAAATGATGCTCTTGAAGAATCACAGCAGTTATCTCTGTAGAGGGAGTCACATTCCAGGGAAGGATAAAAAGGAATATGGAATAGATTTTTCTTACTAAGGGGCCCATGGCCAGCAGGGCCCAGGAACTCAAGCAGGCAAAACAACCACAAGACAGGTTTTCACTAAATACACCTGATACAAATCCATCTGTTAAAAGTTAACGTTTATCAAACTTTTCTTAAAAAATACTGCAATTATTTGCAATATTGTCAACCTGTGTAAAATAAACTCATATGCATATATTCATTTTTAATGCTCCCATATGGTTGTACGGATTTATTTGGTCATATTGCAAATATTGGGCAATTTATATACAATTATTTCCAAATGAATAAAATCCCCAAATTAAGATTTATAAAAGTGTATTGGGATTCAAGGATATGATCTTGTTTATTTCTGAAGTCCTGATGGGGTTCAGAGAGGACTTAAATCATCTTGATGTGCACCTAGGTAGTGCTTGTCATTCTAATTCATTTACTCACAGAGTGATTTTGTATGATAAAGAAAAACAGCATCCATCTGCTGATAGATGCTGTTTTTGTTTATCGTCACCTGTGAGGAGTCTCTACTGTACTGGTGGGTAATGAATAATATACTCCTTGTGGGAATCAGCTTGGGGGATTGCCAGGACTATATTTTATTTGCGTGGCCATCTGTCTTTCTTGGCAAACACTCCCAGGCATATATACACACCCTAGGAATTTGGCTACACAAGCCAAGCATCAAAGCATTTAAAACAAAATCATACTTGCCTTAATTAATAACACACACTGTATTACATTGCTTATAACAGCTGTGACACTAAATTCAGCTTCCAACGTTATGGCGCCTACGTCTAACCTTAATGAGAAAAAAACGGATGGACAATTTATACTCCATTTCCATTGTGCAGTAGCAGTACACATATTGTGAATTATAAGGTTCATACATGAATTGAACCCAGCCATTGGCACTGCATCTATATGTGAAACATTATTGTAACCCCTTCTCAACAAAACAATGAAAGGTTATGTATTGAGGCCCCTCTTAAATATGCAATGAAGCTGTATTCTGCTTATCAGGGAAGCCTGAAGCTATTCAAATGAATGGAGATTAGGTTTTCCTGCTTGTGTCTCACTGCTTTCATTAATTTGTGTTTCAGGTCATGGATACGCTTCGTCTGGCAAATACAGCTCTGGCAGTAGACATTTTCAAAAAACTGTGTGAGAAAAGCAAGACAGACAATGTCATCTTCTCACCTGTATGTATCTCCTCTTCTCTGTCTCTGGCTTACAAAGGGTCCAAAGGAAACACTGCAACAGAAATGGAAAAGGTGGGTCAACTTTCCAATCCAGAGCACATGTTCAGAGTTCTATGATCTGTTTTCACTATCAGTCTTGACATTATAATATTTATAATAATATTTGCTTGCATAACTCTGCACTGTATGCAGCATTGTACATGTACATAAATGTTTAAAGGTGCATATGGTATTTACTAAGCAGTGCCAAGCCATAAGACACCTTACAACCCTTAAGGTCCTTATAGCAGGGGTGTGCAAACTTTTTCGTCTGTGCCCCCCCTGCCTGTTCTCCCCCCCTGCACGCGCCCCCCACCCCTTACCGTATCTCCGGCATTTCTGACGTCACAATGTCAGTTGACGATGCGTCGCCAGAAGCCGCCAGAGACAAGGTAAGGGAACTTACAGAGGCTTCACATGCAATCCCCAGCATTTAATTTAAATGCTTTGGGGAAGAGCACGGTGCCTCTGCCATGCCCCCCAGTTTGCACACTCCTGCCTTAGATCACTGTATGGCGACTTATAGTTTACTTCGGATTTTAAACTAATTTGTTCAGTCTGAAGATTCAGACTGAATGAATTAGTTTAAAATCCGGAGGGCCCTGAGTTTCTTTTCTCTTTATCCTAATCCTGGATTATAGCAGATATTCCCTGAACCAGGGAAACTGGATATTTCCTTTTTCATATATATTGTTTGGTGTGCAGCATTATCTACACATTTTGACTTATAGTTTACCACAGATAGTCATAAATCTGTTCCAATGAGTCCCCATTTCACATATTGTTATTCTAGTTTTGGTGCTTTATGGACACCTTGTTTTAGATAGATATGAAGTAGGGGGTCTCTGGAGCTGAATCACGTTATTTTCCACCCCAGGGACCCCCTGCTTCCCGAGATCCTTACAAAGGCAGGTAGCATCCCCTCCAGGGGAAACGAAATGGTGTTTAAAGCTTCAGAATTACGTGGGCCAATAGGAAGCAGGGACATCATCTGGCGGAAAGGAAGTAACTGGCGGCATCTTTCCCAGAATGTATTTGGGAACAGGGTCGGCTAGGTATTACGTGGGGCTCAGTGCAAGGGCTTTCGTGGGCCGTCCTAACTAGTCCGGTGCTCTCCTTTTCAGCTGTTGCGGCGTCATGATGTCATGACGCTATGAGGAGTTACATCATGGTAACGTGGTGACATGCTGTGTCATGTTGTCAAGGCCACGCAGGGCGATGTGGTGTCGCGACACCATGTGACATCACATTGCCATGGCAATGCGCCACCATTTCATATTGCGGCACCGATGACGGGACAATGTGGGAGGAGATGCCGGGAGATCTTTCCGGACCAGATAAGAGATACTTACAGAGGCCTCACGCTCTCCCCCGACAATCAGTTTAATTGTTGTTGGGATGAGCGCAAGGCCTTTCTATAAGCGTGGGGCTCAGTGCAGGGGCACCGATGGAACCGCCATCTAGCTGGTCCTGCTTGGGAGCCAGGAAGTCCCTGTAGCTGAAGTATATTTAGTTCAGCTCCAGAGACCAACTGATTCACACACATATTTATATATATATTTATGTATAGCCCTGGTCCCCTTACCAGCGCAGGTCCCCAGCTATGGTACGCTTCCCCGCGCTCCCCCTGGCATAAGGGCAGGTACTGCGCGGTTAGCTAAGGTGGTGCGGTGAGATAGCCGGCAGCAGGAGGCGCAGGGAGACTCTCCACTGGTGTGCGCTGCCATCCGGGCGGGCGCCGCCATGTTGGAGTTGACCGCACGTGTGCGATCGCGTGCGCATGTGCAGATGAGTGTGGCGGCCATCTTGTGTGTGGCGGCCATCTTGTGTGTGGCGAAATGGCCGCGCATGCGCAGCAGAGTGCCGGGAGTTGTGGCGGCCATCTTAGAGGTGGCAGACAAAGCGCAAGGGAAGGTAGAGAGGCAGGAAGGTCCCCTTGAGGTTGCGCATGCGCTGGAAAGTGGCGCGGTGGCCATTAGGATAGCGCAGGTGCAGATAGAAAAAGGTAGGCGGCCATTAGAGAGGGGCCAATGCGGTCTCCATAGGCAAGAGCCTCCTTGGGAACTACAGTTCCCAGGAGGCATAGCTGCAGGCAGTCAGGTGCTTTAGCTTAGCCAATAGGGCTGAGGAATCCTCCTGTTTAGGGGAGGATCTAGTTAGGGATATTAGCAGGTTTCCAGGAAGGAAGTCACTCAGGGATAGGAGGCAGACAGGGGAGGAGGTAGGTGTACAGGGTGATCGCATCCAGAGTCTGGGATCAGACAGACTCTACAGTAAGAGATCTTCTGCATGCAGGGACTAGGCCAGAGGTAATCCCCCAGGGCCCAGTTAGTTCCCTGAGCCACTGTAGAAGTGTTGTATGTGCATGATAGGGAAAGGCCTTAAGATAGGGACTCTTTCCATATAGCTAGAGAGAGAGAGAGAGAGAGAGAGATATGCTGCAGGACGTTGCCTGAACGCCAGTGCAGCTTGATAGCTGAACGGAGATCTGGACTCAATAGTAGAGACTGTTCTCAAAGGATTATCTGGCTGGGGGTCTCTTCCCCAGAGGAGTCAGACGGTGGAATCATTCCTGCAAGGAGCAGCGCGTCGCGCAACTGGACCACGTTGCAGAGTTGCTGAGTGTTGCTTATTATCCTGATCAGGACTATGACCGGGAAGGTATTATAAGTGCAACACTGGGCCCCAACACAGGGAAGCACTAACCCTCACACTCACACTCACCTTATCGTTTGTGGACACTCAGGGGTTAAGTGCCCAGGCACATTGGTAAGGAAAGGACAAAGAGACAATGGAATGATTGACATGAAGGGTGATGTAATGCTATACATGCAGGGGGATGCAATGATATACATGAAGACTGATGTAATAAGATCTATGTAGAAGTTATAGTTATATGCCTAGTAAATACTGTTCTTATCCAACTGTGTGTTTTTACTGTGTATGTTGGTTCTGGTAAGGGAACACTCCCCCCAGGCTGGGATCCCTCATCAGTGGAGGCGCTGCACCGTGTATACCCCAGGCTCCCAGTGGCGGAGGTTCAGGCTTCCTGTTAGCCTCACAGCTGACAGCAGCACGCGTAGTTGTAGTACCCCGGGGGTACAAGGCTACATTTAAATAGTAATTGTATATTTAAAAAGGGCCTTTAAATAGTTTGTCAGAGGTCACAATTAACTTATACTATTCAGAACCACAGGGGTCGTCCCAATACAAAGACAGTTCAACAGGTAAACAGACCTGTATATAGCTTTTCAAAACTAGACCTGAAATAGTTGGATCTAATTGACAGACAAGATAGGATAATTGTAGGTTACCATACCACAAATTGTGAACGTTTATCCCTGATTCCTTAAACGGACATTGACACCTGCTGTAAGTCACTGTCACATATCGCTGCAGTACCTTTAGGAAGCTATGTGCAATTTTAATGTGAATTTTACATATGTACGTGTAACATTACTGCTCCATGCTTGTGTCATGGAGCTGAACCGCTTCACATTTTGCCATTGACCTGATAAATGTTTATTGTATGAGCCAGTGCAGCAGTCATAGTGATACCAAATTCCTATTTCATATTTAATTAGGCACACACACATTTTTATAAAATGAAAGTTTCTGCCGTGCGCAGTCAGGTAAGCAAAAGTTGAGCAGCTGTATATTTCTCTTAACAGGTTCTTCACTTTGAAAAAGTCAAAGATTGTGATTTTGGATTCCAGACTCTAGCTTCGGACATTTCCAAAATCACTTCAACATCTTCACTGAAACTGGTGAAACGTCTCTATGTAGACAACAGTCTGAACTGCCTTAAGGTAAGAATACACGAGTTGCATGTTTTATAACCTACTAAAAGGTTTATTTTCGTTTATGATGCATGTGGTATATCATTTCAAAACAGAGGGATGTACAGACTGACAAAAAAAAAGTAAATAACAGAAATCAACAACATTTGTATTGAAATAAAGAAGAACCTTAAGGATACAGTATGTTAGAGCAGGGGTGGGCAACTCCAGTCCTCAAAGGCCACAAACAGGTCAGGTTTTAAGAATATCCCTGCTTCAGCACAGGTGGCACAGTCCAACTGAGTCACTGATAGAGCAACCTGTGCGGAAGCAAGGATATCCTTAAAACCTGACCTGTTGGTGGCCCTTGAGGACGGGAATCTTCGATTGAGCCACTGATTGAGCAACCTGTGCTGTAACAGGGATATCCTGAAAACCTGACCTGTTGGTGGCCATTGAGGACTGAAGTTGGCCACACAGTGTTAGAGGCTTCTACTTAAAAAAATGGGATTTCTTTTTATCAGTCGGAAGTTTCACTAACCGGTTTCATACGACAGACGTTAGGTGAAGCACTTTGTTGCCATAGGAGCCTGCAATGCATTATATAGCAGCACACTGCAAAACTCTCTGGCAGCAAAGTTGTCTTGTGGAGTAGCATCATTAAATATGGTCCTTTATGGGAGCGACTTGCAAAATAGCAGAGCCCATTGCAGAGTACAGTAAGTGTGTGCAGGGCCTCGGGGAAGAGTGCAAGACTACGGTAAGCATAGTGGCCTGGTGCAATTGCCATCAAGCTGGTCCTGGTCCTTTATATGCAAAGCTGCTCCTTCTCCCAAATTGAAACGCCAGTGTTTGCTGCTTCTGCGTGACTAGAAACACCTGTAAGTGTCTAAACACACCTGTAAATGTCTATCTATAGCTCAGACACATCTACATCCCAGCATAGCAAGCCCTGGAAACCAAATCACTTATGGCATACAGTCATCTAGTTCCATAATGTCGTTTCTAAGGAATGGTGCCCAAAATTGTACTCCATATTCAAGGTGTGGTCTTACTAATGCCTTGTAAAAGGCATACTTATGTTTACTTCCCTTCCATCCATTGCCTGTTTAATGCAAGATAAGATGTTGTTTTCCTTTGCAGCTACGGCATGACTTTGGGCACTATTGCTAAGCCTGCTGTCTACAAGCACTCCTAAATCCTTCTCCATCAAGGATTCCCCCAATTTATCCCCATTTAATTTGTAAGTCGCCTTTTTATTCTTGCTTCCCAAATGCATAACCTTACATTTATCTGTATTAAACCTCATCTACCATTTACCTGCCCAAGTTTCCAGTCTCTCCAAGTCCTTATGGAGAGAAATTACATCCTGCTCTGATTCTACTATCTTACACAATTTAGTATCATCAGCAAAGATGGAGACTTTTCTCTTGATGCCAACCACAAGGTCATTAATAAACAAGTTTAAAAGCAGTGTACCGATCCCTGAGGTACTCCACTCACGACCCTAGTCCAACCTGAAAAAGTTAAATTTATGACAACCCTCTGTTGTCTGTCCTTCAACCAGTTTTCAATCCATGTGCATATATTTTTACTGAGTCCAATTTTCTTTATTTTGTACACAAACCTCGTGTGGAACCATATCAAAACCTTTGCAACATCTAAGTAGACCACCTCAACTGAATTACCCTGGTATAAATTCCTACTTACCTCCTCAAAGAAACAAATATGGTTAGTTTGGCCTGATCTATCCTTCATAAATCCATGCTGACTATTACTAATAATTTAGTTTTCCATTAGTATTCCTAAATATTATCCCGTATTAAACCTTCAAGTACAGTAGTTTCCCCACTATAGAAGTCAGGTTTACAGGTCTGTAATTCTCCGGTTGTGATCTATCTCCCTTTTAAAATATAGGCACCTCATCTGCTTTACGCCAATCTTGTGGTACTGAGCCAGTGGAAATGGAGTCCTTGAATATTTAATGTAATGGTTTGGCTATTACTGAACTTAACTCCTTGAAAACTCTTTGATGTATGCCATCAGGGCCAGGTGCCTTATTTACTTTAATTTTTCAAGCTGCCTATGAACTTCTTCCTCAGTTAACCAATTGTTCATTAATATGGAGGTTATGGCTTCCTCCTGCGGCACTATTATTGAACTTGATTCTTCCCTGGTAAACAAAAAGGTAAAGAATTTGTTTAATACTTCTGCTTTTTCCTTCTCTCCAATAATCTGCCTACCCATCTCACACTGAAAGAGTCCTATATTTTCTTTTCTCATTTTTTTGTTATTACGGTACTTAAAGAACTTTTTATCGTTGACCTTACTGCTGCGGCACAGTTTATTCGAGCATTTGCCCGTTCTGTGCCGCAGCAGTAGCCTGGCGCGCGCCCGAGTGTGACGGGCGCACGCCGAAGCAGCGGAAGAGCGCCCTCCGATCGGGGCGCTCTCCCTACCGCTGCCGGGTCCGCCGGGTCCCCCGGAACCCCCTGCCGCTGTCCCGCGATCGCGGGACACCAGGGCTCCCTCGGGGAGCCCCTGGACACGCGTGCAGGGGGCGCACGCTCCCGATGACGCGTGACCGCGCGACTATGACGCGCGGCACGCCGAGGGGCGGCCACTAGCAAGCCGGGAGATTTCCCGGCTTGCGGTACCGACCACACTTCAATAAAGTGTGTCGGTAGTGTACTTTCTATTGCCATCCTTTTTTCATTATCCATTTTTGCCAATTTGATTGCCCTTTTGCAATTTTTGTTACGTTCCTTATAATTCTGATACGATGCATCCACCCCTTCTGACTTAAAGAATCTAAAAGCCTGCCTCTTCTTTTCCATTTCCTCCCCTACCTGTTTATTTAGCCACATTGGGTTTGACTTATTTCTTTTATACTTATTACCCAAGGGTATACACTGATGAGTGTGCTTTTCTAACAATGTTTTAAAGACTGCCCATTTATCTTCTATATTTTTCCCTGCAAAAGCATCATCCCATTGTATTACTTGTAGATTAGTCCTCAGATTATTAAAATCTGCCTTTCTAAAGTTTAAGGTCTTTATTGAACTCAAGTAATCTGTTTTTTGATCATTTATTTCAAATGAGACCATGTTATGATCACTGTTACCCAAATGTTCCAGGATTTGAATATCCAGGTTGGTTCCTCAATAATTTGGGTCATATAATTGTCTTTAAGCACCCCAAAAACCTGTTGTAATGCTAATCTCATTGCCCCAGTCTGTCTGGATAATTACAATCACTCATTATGCAAACATGACCTAGTTTTGATGCCTTCTCCATTTGCAAAAGTATTTTTGCTTCCTCAATCTCACTGATATTTGGTGGTTTATAGCATATCCACACAAACATTTTCTTTATACTTATACCTCCACTGCTAATTTCTATCCACAAGGTCTCTACATTTTCATCATTCCTTTCATAAACATCTTCCCTTATAATAGGTTTTAGATCCAGTTTAACATATATGCATACTACACCTCCTCTTCTATTTGATCGATCATTCCGATAAAGAGAATAACCCCCTAAATTTACTGCTCAGTCATAAGTTTCATCCTACCATGTTTCAGTAATGCCTATGATATCATACTGCTCCCTTGTAGCTATTAATTAAAGCTCCCCCATTTTATCTGTCAGGCTTCTTGCATTAGCAAGCATGCATTTAACTTTTTTACAGTCTCTACTATTATCTTATCTTCTCCTTCCTTTCTGCGCCAACTTGGTCTAATCTTTAGAACTTTTTTGGTATTATCTGAATTTACTATGAGTGTCTCGCTGCTTGTCAAACTCACACTGGCCCACATTCAACCTCCATAACCCTTTGTTTCCTCATTTATTCTATTTAGTACGTTATCTGTGTAGCCATGTGTAAAATTGGTGTACAGATCTCTCTCATGCTGGCAGTAATCCTGGTAAGTAGGCAGGGTTGCCAGTAACTATCATGGAGGTTTACCCTCAAACCCTGGTGAAGTGTCATATGTAGCAAAGGAAGTGACAACATGCTTTGTGTCCACTGTTAGTGACACAGAGGTGGGTCTTTTGTGGAGTCTATATAAGACACAGCACTGCCTAAAGTTAGTGGTTATGTTCAGTATGCTCGTATGTTCCTGAGTGAAGTGTCTGCAGCAGTTCAAGTCTGTCAGAGAGTCAAGTGCAAGCTAATTACACACTGTGTCCAGGGACCTGGAACAGCTGGTGGTCTCCCTTAGGGGAGAGGTGGAGAGCAACTCAATTAAGAGAGGAGGAACATTCTGCATGGAGTACCTCAACGAAATGAGCGGCTAAGTGTCGGCCGCTATGATGGGCAGTCTGCCATATAACATGCTATTAAAGGTGCCCTGGTTCAAGAGATCCTTCCTGAGTGAGTCTGGAGTTATTCACCAGGAAGATGCACCAAGGAGTTCCCTGTCAGATACTCCTCCCTGCTGCCATATGGATCCTGATGAGGTGGAGGCGCTGTACCAAATGTGAGTAGGACTCAGAACACTACCTCAGACGCCTGTCATGGTGATATTCCCCATACCAACCAGCGGGAGACTCAGGAGTCCTGTTACCTGCAGGTGCACCACAACACACATACATGTAATTGGGAGCGGATTGCACCCACAGGGGCCAATATGAGATTGGGTGGGGGGTCTGACCGTTACATTTTTGGAGGCGCTGCTGAGAGACCTATCAACAGGACAGGCTGTTGCCAGTCAGTGCTGTGGATGGGAAGGGACCTAGGGGTAGTCAGGAAAGGTCTGGACGACTCGCAAAGCACACCCTAGGGGCCCTGAAAGGAGTAAAGTGGGTCTGGAGACAGGGCTATAGCTGTTCAGGTCACCTTGAGGCAGCTAGTTGTAGGATGCCTGAGGGGATAGCCTGGTTATGAAAAGTTCAGTCCGCGCTCTGGCTCTTTAAACTTGGAATGTTGATTCCTCTCTGTTCTTTTGCTGCTCTTGTGTTATGAGGTGTCTCCCCCACCTCCAAATGTGGCTTCCACCGGAAACTCCGACGGCGATACCAATGTTAGCAGAAAAGAAAAAACACAAAAGCGCACCAAGATAAGAGATGTATATTGTATTAGAAATAATAAAAATAATAGTAACTTACATATAAAATTTCTTTAATAATCCCCGATTCTGACGTCTATCACAGGAGTAGGGCATCACATAGGAAATAGATGGGCAATCTCAGTTCTGGGAGATCAGACCCGCGCGCTGGGGCTGTCTCTGTTCTGTCTCCTGTCCTCCACATGTGGTAGCGTGGTGAGGAGTGTAGTGCACGAACCGGAGCCCTCTATAGGTGTCCTTAGGATGCCTGTCCATTTTTGATACCGTAGAAACGATCGGGAACGGGCAGAAACGATACACTTGAATGTGTACTGGTGGTGGGTAGTGAAACCACCAGCCACAATAGTCGCGACGCGTTTCGTTTACCAAAGTAAACTTCTTCAGGCAATATCTGGGGCACCTGTTTAGGGGTCCTTTATAGGTCTAGTGCTGTGCGTCATTGGTTAATACCCAATGACTGCATGGCCAATCAGGCTCATATGCTGGTAGGGGCGGGCCAAATTGAAAAGCCCTCCCTATTTATGTCTATACTCCATGATGAATTACACTATATAAATATATATGTGTGTATAGAAAGGTAAACAGACCTTAAAGGGGAGCCAAAAACATGTGTCCCATATAATCAAGTGTAATGAAATATGCATAATAGCAGCATAAATGGCAAAGTGTATGTGCATTCTAACAACATTAATAACATTAATGACATATAAATAACATTTAAACATGGGAAATAAAATGGGAAAAACAGGGGAGGGAGGGGGGGGAGGGGGGGAAAAAAAGGGAAAGGAAGGGAGGGAGGAGAAGGGGGGGGGGGAAGAGAAAAATAGCTTAAAAGGATAAAAACCACTATAATGAAAAATGAAAAAGCAGATAAAAGATCGGATAAAAAACAGATAAAAAAATCAACTGAAATATCTAAGGGAAACAGAACCTTATATTAGACCAATGATTGGATCAAAGTACAGTGTACATGAGTTCCCCTCAAAAAAGGGGTTAATTCCAAATAGTCGTTCAAACCCCCCGGGTACTTAGATTGGAGGGTAAATATCCAGAATTGCTCCCTTTTCGCAATCTGAAGATCTATGTTACCAGCCCGTACATTAGTTGTTATATGTTCGATGCCCATATATTTAACCCCTATAGTACTACACTGATGGACATCCTTAAAATGCGACAATAAGTGTGTTAGTGGTTTATTAGATGCCAGTAATTTTGGAATATTAGTGATATTTCTGAGGTGCTCCATCACTCTAATTTTGAGCTGACGTTTGGTACGGCCCACATAATGTAATCCGCATCCACATTGCAGGATGTAAATAACATATGTGGTTACGCAATCGATGTAGCTATTGATTTCATATCTAATATCTGTCACTTTAGATTTAAAGTAATCCTGAATAAGCATTCTTAGACAGATTTTACACCTATTGCATCTGTGATTACCTGTTATGCCCAACATCTCCCCGAGATCTTTCTTTTTGCTAGAATCACTGCCTTTAAGGAGACTTGGAGCCAAGATAGTTTTTAAATTGTTGGATCTCGTGAACACAATCGTTGGTCTTTCTGGTAATGTTTTTGCCAAGATTGGATCCATCTGCAAAATGTACCAGTATTTGTTCAAAATGTATTTGATCTTTCTATGAGAACTATTAAATTTTGTTACAAAATACGGTGTTTGTTTCTCATTTTTTCTTTTATTGTTTTTAAGGTCTGTTTCGCTTGATTCTAAATCGGGCAATGTGGTAAGAGAACCATTAATCACTGGATCCTCCAATGGTTGGATTGATGTATTTCCAGTGGAAACATACTTTTGTTTGCCATTAAGTTTACTGTTCTTTGGTTGAATCAGTTTCTTCCTATTAATGTTTAGTGCTCTTTTGTAGGCTCCATCTATGAGAGTCACATCATAGCCCTTTTGAAAGAAACGCTCAAAGAGTATTTGTGATTGTGCTTTGAACGTTTCTATGTCAGCACAGTTACGCCTAATGCGTAAAAACTGGCTGAATGGGATGTTATTAATGCATCTCCTTTCATGTCCGCTCTCTGGGTGTAGAAAGGAGTTAACATTAGTGTTCTTAAAATGTGTTTTGGTATGCAACTCGTTGTTAGTTATATAAATTTCTAAGTCCAAGAAGATAATCTTACTTTGACTTATTTCACTGGTAAAAGTGAGATTGAACAGATTATCATTCAACCTTGCAACGAAGCTATCAAACGAGGTATCATCACCGTCCCAGATAACAATCACATCATCGATGTATCTGCGCCACATAATCAACTGTGGCGCAGATACATCAATGCCCCATATATTGGACGATTCCCACCATCCCATGTACAAATTTGCGAAAGATGGTGCAAAACGTGTCCCCATAGCAGTGCCACACAATTGTAAATAAAACTCGTGTTCAAAAAGAAAATAATTGTGTTTCAATATAAATTCAATTGAGCTGTGAATAAACCTACGTTGGAGAAAAGGTAAAGTGCCGTGTAGTGCCAAAAAGTGATCAATAGCATCTAAACCCCCTTCGTGTGGGATAGAGGTGTAAAGTGATTGAACATCAAGAGTGGCTAAATGATAAGAAGATTTCCATGTGAAATCTGTTAGAATAGTGAGGAGAGAAGTAGTGTCTAGTAAATGTGATGGTAATAATGGTACTAAGGGTTGAAGAAAAGAATCTACATAGGAAGAAAGATTAACAGTAAGAGAATTAATACCCGAAATAATGGGTCGCCCAGGTGGATTAGTGAGTGATTTGTGAATCTTGGGCAAATGGTACATAATAGGGATGGTGGGAGCCGTGCAGCATAAAAATTCAAACTCTTTTTTATTGAGAACGCCTGATGTTAGGGCGGATTCCAAATGTATATTTAGTTTTAGTTTGAATGCAGCTGTGGGGTCTTTAGGTAATTTGCAATAGGACAGTGGATCAGACAATAGTCTGACAGCTTCTCTGCAATAATCTACTCTGTCTTGGAGTATTATACCTCCACCCTTGTCTGCTTCACGTATAATTATATTAGGATTTAATTGTAGCGTTTTTAACGCATGTCTTTCCTGTGCAGTTAGGTTAGAGTTCTTATTCGTGAGAAATTCTTTCCCTTGTCCCAAAGTTTGAAATTCCCTTTCGACCAATTTATTGAATATATCAATATGGTGTCCCCTAGAGTGATAAGGGTGAAAAACAGAATTAGGTTTGAATAATGAATGTTGTATAGATATACTTTCTTTGGTTTTGGTAGTGCCCTCATCCATTAGTGACATCAAGTCCACTAGTTGCGTCTGTTCACTTGTGGACAATGTATGTACAATAGGATTAATGGTATCAGGGGTAGTTTGATGGCCCCTTTGATCCGAAATAAAGTGTCTACTTAGAGTTAACTTACGATTACATTTTTGCAGATCAATGTAAAGATCGAAATTGTTAACTCTACGTGTAGGGGCAAACGAAAGACCTTTACCTAAAACATTCATTAATGTATGGTCTATACGGGAATTAGATAAGTTAAAGATACCCTTAGATCTCAGTGTTGTGTCATCTGGGTAAGTTTGAGAGGGGAGTGTTGTTTCTCTACCCCTTGTTCTAATTCCCCTATGCCCTCTCCTGAATCCTGTCTTTTCCTTGTGATTTTTTGGGGGGCTCCCAATAGAGGCGGATGGTTGGAGTCCCAAGTGGATATTGATTTTCTCATTTTCTCCAACCTGTTTAAAAAATCCTCATTCTCCATTCCCTCATTTGAATCCTTCAAAACTTCATATTTGTTTTGCAACGGGATAGCATGAGATATGTGTGCATGTTTTTCCCTAAAATTAGTATGTTTTTTAGGGGCACTAGTATCTCTCCTATTTTGCGGGGTATGTGATTTATTGCTATATCTCCTATTTTGTTTGGCATAATGAGGGTTAGATTGCTGTGGTCTATGTGTGTAATTGACCTGTCCAGAGTGATCCATAGTCTCATTCCTCTGGTATTTAGATGGTCGTCTGGTATGTTTCTCATGGGTGGGTTTCGCATAAAAATTAGGGTCCCTTGGTGTTCTTGGGATGGTAACATTAGTTTTAGGATTAGTATGTTGGGTTTGTAAGGATCCTTTAGTTTGATTAGAGGCTGTGACATTGGATGAATTAGTGTCACGTATGGCAGGGTCCCCATCTGCAGTTATTTCCTTTACTGTATCCCAACATCGCTGAATGTTAAGTGCATAATCCCTCTTATCTCTAAGGAATTTTTTGTTTTTATTGATCAAAATCTGATTTTCTGATCTCCTTAGTTTGACATTCATTTCTTTGGTCAATTGTGGTAGTTTGTCAAGGCAGGGGATCTCCAAGATTTCATTCTTAGCTTTTGTTATTTTACCATCTATTTCGATGATTTCTTTCTTCCTCTCTAGGATTAACAACCGCATTAGCTCCAATGAGCAGTGGTCTTGGATCCTTTCCCATTCCTTGACAAACTCAGGGCTGTCTGTATTATATGTAGATGGTTTAAGGACTCTAAGCCCCCTTGGTATGCGACCCACCCTTATATACTCCTCTAATGTGGCCATTTCTAGCCATGTCTTAGTTTCTTTTTCCAAAAGTTTATGTAATTCATTCATTAGGGAGGTTAAACATGGTGTTGCCACCTCTTCTATTGGTATATCTGAGAATATCTTGCTAAACAACTCTGGTTTGTTAAACCTATTTTTAAGACAATCCAAAAATTAGCTGGTGTTTGATTCAGCCATAATGCGTCCGTATAGGGATGGTGACAAGGGTGGGGAAGACAGAGAGAGTGGAGGTGGAGGTGGGAGAGGAGATGGAAAAAAGGAAAATGAGGAAGGAACAATGGGAGGGGGAAGGGGTAGGAGAGGTGGACGAAACATGTTAAAAATATATTAAATACAATGCAATAATAAACAATGACAAATAATGCACAAATAAAAAATCAATTAAAACAAGGATATGTAAAATTGGGAAAATTAAATAAAGAGACTTAACGTTGCTGCGTAAACTGGATGGGAAAAGGAAGGAAGTGACTGGGTGACTCAACAAGTGAGTTACACAGATTACCAGTGATGAAAAGTTCAGTCCGCGCTCTGGCTCTTTAAACTTGGAATGTTGATTCCTCTCTGTTCTTTTGCTGCTCTTGTGTTATGAGGTGTCTCCCCCACCTCCAAATGTGGCTTCCACCGGAAACTCCGACGGCGATACCAATGTTAGCAGAAAAGAAAAAACACAAAAGCGCACCAAGATAAGAGATGTATATTGTATTAGAAATAATAAAAATAATAGTAACTTACATATAAAATTTCTTTAATAATCCCCGATTCTGACGTCTATCACAGGAGTAGGGCATCACATAGGAAATAGATGGGCAATCTCAGTTCTGGGAGATCAGACCCGCGCGCTGGGGCTGTCTGTGTTCTGTCTCCTGTCCTCCACGTGTGGTAGCGTGGTGAGGAGTGTAGTGCACGAACCGGAGCCCTCTATAGGTGTCCTTAGGATGCCTGTCCGTTTTTGATACCGTAGAAACGATCGGGAACGGGCAGAAACGATACACTTGAATGTGTACTGGTGGTGGGTAGTGAAACCACCAGCCACAATAGTCGCGACGCGTTTCGTTTACCAAAGTAAACTTCTTCAGGCAATATCTGGGGCACCTGTTTAGGGGTCCTTTATAGGTCTAGTGCTGTGCGTCATTGGTTAATACCCAATGACTGCATGGCCAATCAGGCTCATATGCTGGTAGGGGCGGGCCAAATTGAAAAGCCCTCCCTATTTATGTCTATACTCCATGATGAATTACACTATATAAATATATATGTGTGTATAGAAAGGTAAACAGACCTTAAAGGGGAGCCAAAAACATGTGTCCCATATAATCAAGTGTAATGAAATATGCATAATAGCAGCATAAATGGCAAAGTGTATGTGCATTCTAACAACATTAATAACATTAATGACATAGAAATAACATTTAAACATGCGAAATAAAATGGGAAAAACAGGGGAGGGAGGGGGGGGGGGGAGGGGGGGGGGGAAAGGGAAAGCCTGGTTAACCTGGGTCAGGAATTCCTGAGAGGATCTGCGCTAGAGGTAGCCAAGAGTAGGTTGACGCCCTAGTACTGCATGGGAGAGGCCAGAGTACTCTAGCCAGTATATGCTTTACTTGATGTATTTGAGTGCCTAATAGCTGATATACAGCCTAAAATGCATCTATTTTGAATGCTTAAACAGAGCATCAGTATTCCATTTTCCACACCCATTTCTCACGACTAGTGATAGTATCTGTTTGCGGATACACTGACAGAATACTCTATACTCGTACCACACACAGAGACAGGAGGCTCTTATAAGGGTTTGGTGGGCATTTATTCAGCTTAGCAGCTATATCTATCTGCTTGATGAGGTATAACTATTTAGACTTAAATACTATATAATTACCCACCTAGGGATTATGTCCCCTCCGGTTGTCACCCACATCTTGCGTTTTAATTGTTTTTATTAGAATTAGAGCATATTTGTTACTTTAAAGCGTTGTCATTATGTCTATTAATAAAATGATATTGTTTTGGCCATATAGGCTCTACTGGTAACTGTCCTCCCCCAGTGTTGGGAGCGGTTACTTACCTGTACCTCTTGCAGCCTTTATTCAACTATTGTTGAAAGGTATTTGAACCTTAAAATACATTCATCAGCCCTGCTGTGCATTAACAGGAATCTTGAAGGAGATTTCTCTTGTCTCCTTATGTGTTTTTTGTACTCTAGCCAGTAGCCAGAACACTTACCACAGAGCACATACTGGAGGAAGGTAGACACAGCATACACAGAAAGAGTGAGCCTAGCCTGAGGTAATAACATGAGTCAGATATACATGGGATACATGTAGGTGGTGCACTGGCATTCTTTATGGCATCGAAATGGCGGCTGCCCAGCAGAGAGGAGCACCATGTGTGATCGCAGAAATACACAAGTAAAGATGGCGACCGCAAGTAGTGAAGTTCCGCGCGGTGCGGAGAATCTAAGATGGCGGCCAGAGCCTGATGGAGAAAGCACACAGACTACCGAAGTGACTTTGGCTAGTTTGCTATGGAGTGGCGCTAAAGCAGTGGCTGTGCCATTTTTGTCCTGCCAAGGATCCCGGGGTGCTACCCTGGAGGACAGTGTTGAGGACATTGTTGTTATGTGCGGAGTGGATGGAGAACCTGATTGCCAGACGGTGATCGACAGACAAATATCTACCTCAGTTGCTTATGTGAATGGCCGGGCAACCCAAGATGGCGGTTCCCGCTTCCCTGGGAGACCGCGTGGACCGATTGAAGAAAATTCTGCAAATACTAAGATTGCAAGGAGTTGGCCGGGATTGGCGCGAAATAAAGAACCCCACCCTGCTGGGGGAAGTGGCGCGAAAGCTGTGGCCGCGCCCTCCTGGACTTTGACCGGCTCCGAGCCAATTCTGGGTCATCAAGTGAACCTGTGGGACCCTCCCTTAATATCTACTATGTCAATTACGAACCGAGTTGGCTGAGGGAGGAGCTGGATGTGCGCTTCCTGCCCTTCAGTTACGAGGAGCTGGTGAACAGGCGAGACCACTGTGCAAAGTGTCTCCCTTGACCAGTACAATTGAGAATGAGATGGACATTGCAGTGCACCCCTATTCATTGCCAGGAGGCTTCCTGGTAGTAAAGGCTGGGTATGCAGTGGATGCAGTGCAGGTTGCCAGGCGGAGAAGCCAGTACCACTGCAAGGTGTCCCCAATGTGGCATATATTATCTGCGGGCCGTGCAGCCCTTTGTGCCTGGGCATGCCGCGGAGGCGGGAGGAGATACAGCCAAGCTGATGGCTGAAGCCTCGTCCAAGATAAAAACGGAGAAAGCTGATCCCGGAGAATGGGGATCGTTGCTGATGATCGCTACGGAGAAGAAAGAGATTGGGGCCTGCAACCTCAGCGAGAACCCGGAACCTCGCTGTCTGTCCCCTGCGGAAGTACCACTACCAGCGTCGGAGTCTGCTTCATCGGACGAGGAGCAAGCAAGCCTGACATTGGTGGTGATGTGCCTACCGGCGGGCCACTACAGTGGTGCTGAAAAAGAGCCAGCACTTACCTGTGACGTGGCGGAACCGAGTCCTGAAAGTCCGCGATCACCTGCGCTGATGCGACCGGAGCGGATGAGTCCTACAGCCGTGGCGACTCCCAGCATGGAAGGAGAGGAGGACCCCATCACAAGCCGATGGAGCTGTGAGACACCCCTTTACCCTCCATAGGCACCGATGGAGGCGATGGCGAAGGAAGGCCCAGCCAAGGCCTCAGCGGAGCAGCGGGAGGAACCATCACTTCTGGCGGCGGATGTCGTTCTGGAGGAAGAGGTTCCGGTGGGGAACCCAACCCAAGATGGCGCTGCCTCGTCCCGCGAGATCGATGATGTCACTTCCGGCAGACATAGCGGAACCGGCTGGAAGATGGCCGTGCCCTCGCGACCGCCGTGCTGTACCAGGTCGTCTGGAGGAGAGAAGAGCAAGAGATGGCAGGCCCTGCAGAAGCCTGGGAACCAGGAGACTGGGGAGCCTGAACTGCAACCCGCTGGTACTGGTCGAGGTATTGTCAAATTGCGGATAGTGATGCCGCATCGCCAGCACGCATCCCCTTTTGTTCTGCCCTCGCCCACGGCCCAAACCCCTGCACCTGTCACCTCGTCATCTGGGTCCCAATCGAGCCAAGGGTTGTCTGGGGAGTCCCGGGATACTTCCGAGGAACGGACTGGGTCAAATCTGGACTGGGGGTATTGTTTTACTTCCGATGAAGGATCGGGGAGGGAAATGATTGCTTCGAGAATGAATTCGATTGGCATTGCAATCAATGTGAGGGCTAGGCTGAAACGCTTAGGGTCAGCCTCTAGGTCCACAGGGACATCAGGAGTGTCTTCTGGGGGAGAACCGGAGGAAAGTGAGGTAACAGTGGCAGTGAAAGAGCATGCTGTGGAGAAAGAAACCAGATGGTGGGCTCCTATGTTTTGAGGGGTATGAGGCCTGGTAGGATCGTACGCGATTCATATTAATAAGGAGTGACATAGTGGACCACTGGTGGGATGAGGGTGAGTACTCAGATGAGGAGCGCCTAGAAGAATTAAGGAAAAGGTGGTACGATATTCAGAAGGGCCTAGTTACTCCCCGAGGGTCGTCCATACTTTATGATGTGGTTGCTTCTGAGGAACCATTGTCGTGGGTGTTGCCAGGCAGGGCAGGTAATAAGAAACTTATCCGCATCAGCAGGGCTGAGAGAGCAATAGTTGCCAGATACAAAAGGTCTCATGGTCTGGAATATCGTATGTGCCTGAACCTCTCATGCAAGAGATCGAGGATAACAGGGATACGTGGTTGAGGGAGACTGTTGAGGATTACATTATGTCCAAATCGGGTGGTCACGCACCGTACAAGACCGAGGAGAGGATATCTTACCTTATCAGGGTATGGAGTGTTGGGCGCAACATCTTCATGTATAAGATGGAGTATAGGCCAGAGAAAGGGCCGCCTAGATCTTACAGCATTACAGTGAAGGATGCCAATGGGAGGTAGGTGCAGAAACCATACCCTAGGCATTATTACTAAATTAGGTTCTCTTAGGAGCAGTACAGTCTTGCAGGTCAGGATGTAGCTGTATGTGATTATGTTTCCGATGTAAAAATGTGTTCTGCGATAATGTATTCCTATTCTAACGTATATTGATGTGTGTTGCAGTGCTACCTGATGGAAGGTTCCGCAAATTTAGATCACAGCTGGGTCGTTGGGTTCCACCAGGGGGAGATTGTAGCCATGTGTAAAATTGGTGTACAGATCTCTCTCATGCTGGCAGTAATCCTGGTAAGTAGGCAGGGTTGCCAGTAACTATCATGGAGGTTTGCCCTCAAACCCCGGTGAAGTGTCATATGTAGCAAAGGAAGTGACAACATGCTTTGTGTCCTCTGTTAGTGACACAGAGGTGGGTCTTTTCTGGAGTCTATATAAGACACATAACTGCCTAAAGTTAGTGGTTATGTTCAGTATGTTCGTATGTTCCTGAGTGAAGTGTCTGCAGCAGTTCAAGTCTGTCAGAGAGTCAAGTGCAAGCTGATTACACACTGTGTCCAGGGACCTGGCACAGCTGGTGGTCTACCTTAGGGGAGAGATGGGGAGCAACTCAATTAAGAGAGGAGGAACCTTCTGCATGGAGTACCTCAACGAAATGAGCGGCTAAGTGTCGGCCGCTATGATGGGCAGTCTGCCATATAACATGCTATTAAAGATGCCCTGGTTCAAGAGATCCTTCCTGAGTGAGTCTGGAGTTATTCCCCAGGAAGATGCACCAAGGAGTTCCCTGTCAGATACTCCTCCCTGCTGCCGTAGGGATCCTGATGGGGTGGAGGCGCTGTACCAAATGTGAGTAGGACTCAGAACATTACCTCAGACGCCTGTCATGGTGATATTCCCCATTACCAACCAGCGGGAGACTCAGGAGTCCTGTTACCAGCAGGTGCAACTCAACACACATACATGTAATTGGGTGCGGATTACACCCACAGGGGCCAATATGAGATTGGGTGGGGGATCTGACCGTTACATCTGTTTCATTCACCTCCATCCTAGTTTAAAATCTCCTCCAACCTCTTTAACATTCTCCCCCCTAGCACAGAAGATCCCTATTCATTGAGGTGCAATCCATCCCTAGAATAAAGATGGCACCTCTCAGAAAAGGAGTCCCAGTGCTCTAAAAACCCCAAACTCTCCTTCCTACACCACTTTCTTAGCCATGCATTAACCTCCCTAATCTCTGACTGTCTCCCTGCGGTAGCGCATTTCACTGGTAGAATTTCAGAAAATACTACATTGGAGGTCCTTGCCTTGCAAAAGCTTTTGGCCTAGATCCCTGAAATCATTTTTTAGGACCCTCCACCTTTCTCTAACTTTGTCATTGGTGCTAACATGTACCAAGACCGCCGGGTCAATCCAAACCCCTCCCAACAATCTGTCTACCCGATCCGCAATGTGCCGAACCCGAGTAGGTGGATAATGTTGCAGCTTCCTATAGGATGACTGCGGACACCATCTTTGAAACTCTAGAAAGTAAACCCACAACTAAACCAGTAAGTATGCTGGGTACCAGGGGCTCCCCGAAATGTAAAATAGTGTGATTCAGCTGTGATGGACCCCCCAGTTCAAATTCTGTAAAACAAACAACATGGAAAATGGACGGGAGTGTTCCTTTAAATGATGTCCTGCACATCCATGAAGGAATAACAGGACAGCAATGCTGACATCTAGTGTCCCACTGTCAGAACTACTCTACAAGTTTAAAGAAAATAGCAGTGCTGCTTGCTATTACTGGTATGATATCCTCTTGGAAGGATATTATCATGTCAGGAGAATGGGGCCAAATTGTGGAACCAGAGGTCATTCATTAGTAAAGCGTCGACTGGTTCCCAAATATAATCACACAGCATACAGTGTTTCTACTGCCACCAGAGATTCTGGGTAATTACATGCAAATGAGCACTCACTCACAGTGCATCACTTTTTGCTTCTTATCCACTTTAACATGGATTGATTTAAGCTCATGTCTGCTGTATAACAAAGCTTTTTACAGCATACAGTAGACTGGGTCAAAGAAATTGTCTTGCATTGTGAGCTGCCAGTGGGTACACATTGTTCCAGATACACACACACGTTATGGTGAGTAACAGGTTGAGCTATTTGTATATACTCACAAGCGTTCTTTATTATTACTGTACTCACTTTTTGTCTCATCGTAACTTGTTTGTGCAATTTTATCTGGTATTGCTGGCCTCATAATTACAATAATTACAAACACAGAACAGAACTGAAAATTAACTAGATTTGTGGACAAACAGTCATCAAATAAGAGTTTAGATATAGATTGTAAAAAAAAAACCATCCAAAGCTATGTTACTGTGGTTACTTTTTTATCGGAAGCACTTATTCCCATGATCTGTTATTTGTATTATTTGTTTTTTATATGATTGTCACGTGAATTACTACTGTGAAGCGCTATGTACATTAATGGCACTATATAAATAAAGACATACAGTGGTGTGAAAAAGAAAGTACACCCTCTTTGAATTCTATTGTTTAACATATCAGGACATAATAACAATCACCTGTTCCATAGCAGGTCTTAAAATTAGGTAAATACAACCTCAGATGAACAACAACACATGACATATTACACTGTGTCACGATTTATTTAACAAAAATAAAGCCAAAATGGAGAAGCCATGTGTGAAAAACTAAGTATACCTTGTGATTCAATAGCTTGTAGAACCACCTTTAGCAGCAATAACTTGAAGTAATCGTTTTCTGTATGACTTTATCAGTCTCTCACATCGTTGTGGGGGAATTTTGGCCCACTCTTCTTTACAACGTTGCTTCAGTTCATTGAGGTTTGTGGGCATTTGTTTATGCACAGCTCTCTTAATGTCCCGCCACAGCATTTCAATCGGGTTGAGGTCTGGACTTTGACTGGGCCATTGCAACACCTTGATTCTTTTCTTCTCCAACCATTCTGTTGTAGATTTGCTGGTGTGCTTGGGATCATTGTTCTGTTGCATGACCCAATTTCGGCCAAGCTTTAGCTATCGAACAGATGGTCTCACATTTGACTCTAGAATACTTTGGTATACAGAGGGGTTCATGGTCGACTCAATGACTGCAAGGTTCCCAGGTACTGTGGCTGCAAAACAAGCCCAAATCATTACTCCTCCATCACCGTGCTTGACAGTTGATATGAGGTGTTTGGGCTGATATGCTGTATTTGGTTAGCGCCAAACGTGGCGCTGTGCATTATGGCCAAACATCTCAACTTTGGTCTCGTCTGTCCAAAGGACATTGTTCCAGAAGTCTTGTGGTTTGTTCAGATGCAACTTTGCAAACCTAAGCCGTGTTGCCATGTTCTTTTTAGAGAGAAGAGGATTTCTCCTGGCAACCCTTCCAAACAAACCATACTTGTTCAGTCTTTTTCTAATTGTGCTGCCATGAACTTTAACATTTAACATGCTGACTGAGGCATGTAGAGTCTGAGATGTAACTCTTGTCTTTTTTGCAATTTCTCTGAGCATTGCACGGTCTGACCTTGGGGTGAATTTGCTGGGACGTCCACTCCTGGGAAGATTGGCAACTGTCTTGAATGTTTTCCACTTTTGAATAATCTTTCTCACTGTAGAATGATGGACTTTAAATTGTTTGGAAATGGCCTTATAACCCTTCCCAGATTGATGGGCAGCAACAATTGCTTCTCTAAGATCATTGCTGATGTCGTTCCTCCTTGGCATTGTGTTAACACACACCTGAATGCTCCAGACCAACAAACTGCTAAAACTTCGGCTTTTATAGAGGTGGTCACTTGCTGATGATCAATTAATCAAGGGCATTTGATTTGCAACACCTGTCTGCAGGGCCATTTTAAGACCTTCGTAGGCCCTAGGCACTTTTATTTCTAGAGACCTGTGTGTCCGATATTTTTACTCATTTTTATGCTAATTTCATAGTTTCCTTGTTTCTTTCGATACTAGCGATATTTGGCACCGATACTTTTGTTTCAATATTTTAAAGGTATCGATACTTCGAGGGCATTTTAAATTAAAATGTGCTGTTTTCTCTTATTTTGTGATTTATTTTGTTTAGGTATTTTTTCAAGTGAAATATTGTAGGCTCGTAGGCACTGTGCCTAGTCGGCCTAATGTATAAAGCTGCCCTGTCTGTCTGCTACTTAGCATCTTAATTCCTATGGAAGCAGTAAGGGTGTACTTAGTTTTTCACACATAGCTTCTCCATTTTGGCTTTATTTTTGTTAAATGAATCATGACGGTGTAATATGTCATGTGTTGTTGTTCATCTGAGGTTGTATTTACCGCATTTTAAGACCTGCTAAGGAACAGATGATTGTTATTATGTCCTGCTATGTAGAACTATAGAATTCAAAGAGGGTGTACTTTCTTTTTCACACAACTGTATATACTATGGAAAGATTAGAAAATTATTTCAAAATTCTTATTCTGTATTTATTTTTTCAATCACCATATTTAACATAATAAAAGCTACAGTACTGCCGATTGGCCCTAGGTGGAACTGCTGCTTTAAACTGCATGCTAGAGGTGATGATGAAGAGGTTAATTATATTCAGTGTTTCACTAGCAGTGCCCTCTAGTGGGTTATTCTGAAAACTGTTCCTCACACACAATTCTATGGATTTGAATTCCAATTATCTCTATAGCCCTGATGACAAGAATCTGTTTGAATAGGCACAACTGATTTTTAACTATATCCATAAATAATATGGATGGAAAGGAATAAGAATTGATGCTATTTTGGTTGAGTAAATTGTTGCTTAACGTTATAATTTTGTTGAGGAAAAGACTGGATAAACCTAGTGTGTTAACAATTAGGGAGGAGTAGAGCTGTGCAAAACAATCTCAAAGAATATGCCCCTTGCGAGACAGTCGTTAATATATCAAACCACACCAAATACCACTAAACAGGAAGATTGCACTCCGAGCAAATTCGGTAAGATTTTGATTACAATTGGTGAGAGTGAGGTCTCCCAAGGAGGGAAGGAACGGGGCTCAAAGCATGTGGGGTGCACTGAGAAAGGAACACAACGGATTACAGGCAAATCCTGAATTCCTTAGACTGAACAATGTTGATAATACAGCAGGAGGCACCCTAAGCAAGTCTTAATGTAAATCCATAAGCAGATATAGGAGTCTGGTGGAGGTGTAAAGAATCCCAGTCAGATAAATGCAATGTAGCAAAATGAGAAATCCAACATCCAGGGAAAACCTCCTATTGCCAAGAATTAATCCATATAACAAGATGAACAAGCACTCACATAGAGATGAGGGAATCCTTCTCGTTTAGTGTGAGTCCACTTTATTGGTGAGGAATCTTCACTTGATGGGTGCCATCCCTAGTGTGCGTAGCGCTGTAGAGGTAAGCATATAGAAAAAAAGGCAAAAAAAAAGCCAAAAAACGCTGCACCACTTCAAAGAAAAGCAAAGAGGGTTAAAAATAAACAAATGTATTAAGGGCAAAAAAAGGAGAAAATCACACTGACATGTTTCGCCTGAGAAGGCTTTATCAAAATGTCTGTTTTGCCTTTTTTTTCTATGATTAAAATTGGTGACTCTTTTTATATCTTCACATAAAAGAAATTGAAGAGTGTGCACTTTCAGATCTTATCAAACAGATTTAACTCAATTGTTTCATTTGCTTAAATGTTGTCTGAAATCTGCTCTGATGATTAACTGAGTCTCTCAGTTATACTAACCCCTTTGGCTGGCAACATACTGCAAAGCACTATTATTTTTATTGGAACACAATGTGATGCTTGGCACTTTTGAAAGAATGGGGTTGTATTAATTTTTAACCTTCCTACTTCCTATAGAAGCAGTTTATATAGATAACATACATGTAATGAAGACAGTAATACTAGCCAGTGGGCATTGAATGAACAAAGAAAGCATCTCTTAGGCCGCCTCACGTGCTGATGTAGCTGGTGCAATTCCTGGCCTGTGGAAATGTGCTGTTGCATGCGCGGGGGTGGGGGAGAGGGGCATGTCTGGGGCGTAGTCGTGACGTCACAGAGCTGGTTCGCCGCTCAAGTGACCCACCATCGTGCTGCAAATACAATGTTTTTTGTCTCCTCATGCTGCTCTCCAAGGAACGCTCACGTATGCGCGCGCACATTACAGATGATCACATTGACATAGTGTCATTCAATGCTCGGCGCTCAAGTGCGTCCGCACGTGCGCTCTCGGCTTGGATGCAGTCTATGGCAGGGCGGCAGCGCTATTCTGTGATGTTATGAATTTAATTTTCATGTGCGTTCATTCTGATTTCAGGTATGATACTGCGATACTTCAATATATTTCCTCATCTCTACTTCTATTATAACTAGAGATTGGTGAATGTGTCCAAGCTCAGACTGCAAAGAATTACATTAAAAATTATATATATTTGCAAACCCACGGATTTTCGTCTTGCAGTTTTCCAATAAAAATCTGCTAAAAAGAATGGAAATTTGACGAAGATTTAATTTAGCTTGTTTTCCCTTGCAAAAAAAAAAACATTATGTTTTTACTTTCGATTCAACAAATGTTGCCATTTTTTTTTCCGAAATTGTTGGCGGAAAATGCAAATACTTTACTTAAATGAATAAAAAAAAACAAAAAGGAAAGTTTGTCCTGACTCAGATGGGTCCATTAATATTCATGCTTATGAATTTATACCATATTCGCTACAGATTCCAATGAGTAATTCCCCCATTCTAAATATAACACTCACATTCAATATTTGGTTCTTAAACTAGTCCTCTGGGACAAACAGCCACACCAGGTTTTAGGAATGACTTACGTATGCACTTGCACACAGGTGAGTGCACTAAATATGCACATGAATGGAATGTTAGGTTGTTGCTTGACAAACGTGGTCTGGTTCAGGGCCCTGAGTAGAAGTTTAAATATCACAGCAGTATACTGTATGATAATCTACCAAACACTGTGTTCATTTACTCACATTTTTTTGCAGTAACCTCTGTGGCCCCCTGTAAGTAAGAACGGGCTATGTATCCTTCTCCTACTGGAGTAAGCCCTGATACGGGCAGGCGCCAGTAGTGACCATGGGATTTCCCCCTTCAAGCCCTGACTGGAGTGATAGAGGATGGGCCCCCTGACTCTGTGCAGGCCTAGACAGAGGGGAGGTCCTGCTGACATCATGAGGGGCGGGGCTGAACTCTATTTAGTGGGCTGTCCTGTGTGTGTGGTGTGTCAGTTGGTTGAGTCAGTTCTGAAAGCTGCCTGGTTGGAGTGAAGTGTCTGGCTGGAGAGTCAGAGTCTGGAGAGCAGTGTGTCTGTTCTCTGCAGTAGAAGAACCGTCAGCCTGAGAGTGCTGAGAAAGAGAGAGAGATGACCCTGTGAAGGTTGAGCGTTCAACCTGTCAGTCTGTGGAGTGATATCCTGCGAGCTAGGAGTGACATACTGTTCTGAAGCGGAGTAGGGCCCAGCAGAGCTATGAATGAACTGAGAGACCACATGTAGAGTGAGAACGGTGCTTGGAGGAGATATTCAGAGCCCCTCTGAGTAGAGCGGACCGAACTATAGAGGTGGACCAATGCCCCTCACCCTGTTTAGGGGGTGAGGGGAAAGTTATCTAGCCTCACCCAGAGGGCCTACCCTGGGGGGAGTGGAGGCAGGGGTATTGAGGCCCCATCCAGACCATCCTGCAGGGATACAGTCTGGAGGAGAAGGAGAGGAGAGAAAGAGGGATTACAATTGGGAGCACTGCTGAAGTGTATGAACTGCTGTGTACTACCTCAAAGTGTTACCAAAAAATAAAGACATTGCTGCTGTTTTACCTAAGACTGTGTGTGAGTTCTGGAGCATTCACCCTGAGACCAGGGTTCTTTCTCTATAAGGGTCCTACCCCACATCCCTGGGGATTATAGAGAATGGAGGCGCTGCACCATTGCTAAAGAATGAAGGCCAATACCCCAGAAGCCTGGTCCTGTTGTCCCCAACACCAACGCGGGAGACTCAGGCCCTCCTGTTCCAAGCAGATACGCACCACACAAGTACATGTGGCCAGCCCTCACTACACCCTAGATAGCTATCTGTGTCTGGGGGGGGGGGGGGGGGAGAACATGGGTTACACCTGTTTTCATCCTTATGGACATGGAATAGTTCTCAGAAACTCATGTTCAAAACATGAATATATACTTGTTATGTTAGTTTACAAAGAGGTATCAACACTAGGAAGCAAATCAAATACATTTCAATGCATCTGTAAAAAGTCAATTAACCATCATATCTTCTTCCAAGATATAACATTTTAGCATTTAGGTTTGGCACATAAGAACTATTTATTCAATATTACTTACAGATACAGTATATGGAATTTCACATAAAAACATGGCATGTGCTTTTCCAAGATGGCAATTTGTCACTCCTGTTAATTTCTTTCTGATGTTATCCTCGCCTATAGATTCCTGTGCTTCCAATATAGATTTATTCTTTCTGGATGGATTCCTCTCTCTCCTCAGCTATCTAATCTGATATTCTGCTCTGTTTTCATGCAGATTAAAACCACCAAGTTGGCTTTTTTCTCTGTATATGGCATCACCATGTATTTTTGTCTATCTGGCATAATTATGAATAGCGTCTTACAAATATGGAAGTCAACCATGTCTAACATTGGCAATCTATGACCGGTTCTCTTCACGGATAGCCCACAATAGCTGTCTATAAAATCATCTTTAACCATAACTTTTTTAGAAATTAGTCCCACCCTTTACCCATAAATAACCTCTTTACAAACTGTCCTTATAATCAATCCCTCATACTGTATGAAGGGAAGAGGGACAGAGACATTCTAACATTCCCCTCTGAATTATGTTTATAAAACATAAATAAATCCTGACACTATGCCAAAAGATTACTCTAAAGTAAAGAATTCTTGCTGAGAAATTTGATGTCTTGTATAATTTTCTGTCTAACATTTTTTTCAATGTTATTTCTCCTTGGGTCATTTTTACATTTATGTACACTATGTATACCTTGAAAACGAGAGGTAAGTCTCAATGTATTGCTCCTGGTAAAACATTTTATAAATAATTAAATAAATAAATAAATTTCGTAATACATATTAAAAATAGTTGAAAACAATACATAATAAAGTTACACAAAGTACAATGATGAAATGACGAATAAAAAAAAATACCCAAAGCTGATCTTACTGAAGATTTTGATAACATTGTAATAGATTTTTTACATTTTGCACACCAAGGTATGTATCTATAAGGTATGTATCTATGTATGTATGTAGGTCTTTATTTGTAAGCGCCATTAATGTACATAGCGCTTCACAACAGTAATAGTTACAATCATATAAATAATAAGATATAAATAACACAAAGGGAAGAAGTGCTTCAGACTTAAAAGTAACATTTAGTAAAATGAGTCCCTGCTCCGAAGAGCTTACAATCTACAATCAGGTGATCCTGACATTATAGACCATTCATGTTCTATTTCTTTCAATGGACCCTGTTCATGTTTGAAAACCATTTCAGCTTATTTTAATTGTTTCTATAAAACCTGAAGTAAGCCTTCATCTTTCTAAATTTCCCCAGTCCATTTCTCACAAGAAAACTCAATTCTAAGAGATATATTACATATATTACATTCCCCTTCGCCCCCCCCCCCCCCTTAAGGGAGATTATGTCGCTACCTGATGTATTCTGGTGCGGTGAATACCTGGTGCTTCCTCCACGCAGCACAGATCTCACTGCTAAATTCAAACCTTAGAGGAAGATCACCTACATCTCAGGAAGTGGCTTGTAAGCCAGCCTCCTATCAAACATAGACCCTTGTAATACCAAGCTAATCCAGAACTCTTTAAAACCAGAGACAGAACATAAAACACAGACAGAGCTCAGTTTTAGCACATCCAGTGAAACTCATACACGGTACAGTGCCTAAATATATATGTATAAATATCTATTAAGTAAAATGGTCTTTTAGTTTGACATTTTTGGCCAAAATTGTTGTAAGCCCCTGAGCCAACTGCACGGCAGACCACAATTCAGGGGTCCCTAACGCTAATATAAATTCTTAATAACCTGTGTAATAACAGGAAGAATGATTTATAGTAAATCTGTCAAAAAATATATATTGCCGTGCTCAGTAGCACTCCTCTGTGACACTCATATGCTTATATATATGTTGTGGTTATTTTGGGGGCTCAATAGGAGCTTGTTAGTTGTCCAGTATGTTTTACAATTGTTGTTCAGCTAGTCTTGGCTGATTGGAGGGTGGCAACCTCCTACCTAATTGAAGCTCACCCCCTGCCACATTTAAATGGTTAAGGGCTCACTCCATAGCATCTTCCAGTCAGGGGAACTTGCTTGCTTGCAGTATGGTTGTGTCAACTCTAATACAGAGTGCTTTTCCTGGTAATGTACTGGTTAATAAAAGCTTCAATCAGACTTAGAACTTTGCAACTAATATTGACAGATTTACTATAAACCATTCTTCCTGTTATTACACAGGTTATTAAGAATTTATATTAGCGTTAGGGACCCCTGAATTGTGGTCTGCCGTGACGTTGGCTCAGGGGCTTACAACAATTTTGGCCAAAAATGTCAAACTAAAAGACCATTTTACTTAATAGATATTTATACATATATATTTAGGCACTGTACCGTGTATGAGTTTCACTGGATGTGCTAAAACTGAGCTCTGTCTGTGTTTTATGTTCTGTCTTTGGTTTTAAATATATATTGCCATGCTCAGTAGCACTCCTCTGTGACACTCATATGCTTATATATATGTTGTGGTTATTTTGGGGGCTAAATAGGAGCTTGTTAGGTGTCCAGTATGGAATCCAGAACTGTATTAGCAAACGTACATATAATGACATAACCAGGCCCTGCAGGATTTGCTCCCCAAACTGATCACTCTTTACTGGGATTTACAGTGCTGGAGGGGCCAGAGAATTAGTAGCCCAGGGGTATTTGACTACCCCCTCCCTCTGGTTTTGAAATCCCTCACAGCCCCACGAGGGCATAACATCACACCACATATTTATATAGTAAAAACACAACATGGTAATAACATTATAACGTTGGCATAACTGATTCCACCCTGATAATTTGCCCACCCCTATTCAGATATTTTAGACCTCACATTTGGCATAACCGCCACATGGGATGGGGCCACAGACATTACAGGGGACACAAGTAAAGGGGACAGTGGCAGGCATGTGGCACCATAGTCGGAGCCCCGGGGACGGAGTTCAGGGCTGGGGGAATGGTTAGAACAGGCGAATGGGCAGAACAAGGTGAGTCCAACAGCTCAGTCATGTTCCGCTGGGCATTTAGTGTCCTGCATCCCAGCTTTATCGGCAACCGGAATAGTCGTCCACATTAGGGCCTTCAACAGTCCTCGCCCTGGAGAGGGAACTGTAGCAGCTGAAGGTTTGGTAAGACCCCCCGTGCCGAATGGCAGAGGGACTAACCTTTTTGTTGAGCTCCTGCCTCCGCTCACTGCAATGCAGTCGGTGCAGCAGGGGCGGTTGCAGGATCCGGAAGAGAAGTAGTACCAACCGGTACAGTTAACGAAGATTCCTCCGCGCTGATCATCTCATCTAGGCACTCGGCGTAGGAAGCAGCCATATAGGCAATGGCTCGATCTCGCCCCTCACAGATGGCTTTGCACTGCAACCGTAGCTGGGACATTCCTCCAGGGACAGCAGCCCAGCGATGCTCGACATCTCAAATCGACACCTGATAGATGTCAGGGCTCGAGATGGACAAATAGGTCTTTATCTTGGGATCGTTGGAGGCCTCGTCCGACACCTCATCGAGAGACGCACCCTCGCTGTCCTGCCAGAAGCTCATGCATCCAGCGATGGAAGATACCTCCTGCAGGGAGCAGGGCACCAAGGGTGTGGCAGGCACCACTCGGCTGTGCCTGTGAAGACAACAGTTCGCCTCCTCTAAGGCACAGATCGGAGCGGGAACTGACTGGAGAGCAGAAGAAGAATCACACCGTTGAACACCGGCCGGTGTGGACTCAGGTATGTCCGCTGATAGTATTCCCTCCACAGGGCTGGAGAGGCTGCTTATATCAGTTCCCATAGCTCCCTGAAAGCCTGCTCCAGACTCTATACTTTTTGAGCTGCGGCTCTCATTCAGTATTTCGGAACCGACCAGGTTGTGAAACAGGATCCAGTAGTCTGGCCGGTAGGTCTCGGATGACTGTCCATCCATATCCATCAGCACGTGGAGAAACCCGGTGATATTAGGCAGTCCTCCAGTGTGCAGCTGGGTCTTGGCGGTCTCTGCTCCGGGTCCCTGGAGGTAGAGGTATGGTGCATTGCATTCAGAGCACCGGGAAGCGGTTCCCAGTGCAGGTCCCACCCGATTGCACAACAGTCAGACCAAGTGGAGAGAGTTCTCCCCACCATTTGAAAATAGTAGTAGACCTCCTGGGAGGGCAAAGTTAATGCCTTGCTTTGCATCCATTGTCGGCAGCTAGTTGAGAGGGAGCGGTTAGGCGTGTGTCTGTTCAGCAATGCTACCACGTGTGACTGTGGCTAAATCCACACATCCGCTGTGCAGCAGTAGATAGATACACTCTCAGCACCTCCCTCTGGTAATTCAGTAGCACGGCTGTAGAGAACACGATGCGGCTTGTCTTTCGCGCCAAACCCGGATAATTCTGCAAAAAGGGTGTGGCTAGACTTCGCGCCAAGCACAGGAATTTGCAGACAATTTCTTGCAACTTTTGCACAAGTTGCCATGCGGTTTCCCGATTTCGGTGGGAACCGCCATTTTACAATGAAAAGAACAGGATGCAGCTCTCTTTGGTGGAGACCGCTCTAGTATGGCTGCAACTCCTCAAACAGAGGTCCTGGCTTCTTTAAGGTCAAGAGCTCCTCCTCGGATACCTGCCTGCACACACTTATCTCAGAGTTGCACGGTTCAGACCAGAATTCCCTGGGATGGGGCCCCTGGGAAACTACCCCTTCACCACTTCTTAGTAAATGCGTGTCCAGTGTAGGCTACAGTTCCCTTTGGTGAGGCCTCTGAGACACTACCCCAACACCACTTCATAGTAATAGAACTGTACGGTGTAGGCTGCAGTTCCGGGGTACGGCCCCTTTCAGGTCCCATGCATCCCCTGGCACACTAGCCCCGCACTACTTCATAGTAATAGAATTTCTACATGGCAGTCCCCTGGGTGGGAACTGCCATAGTATAGCTGCAGCTCCTCAAACGGAGGTCCTGGCTTCTTGAGGGTCAAGAGCTCCTCCTCGGATACTACCCGCATATACAGTATTCATTTCACAGAATAAAGCTGCATGGTGCAGGCCACAGTTCCCTTTGGTGAAGCCTCTGGAAAACTGCCCCCGCACCTCTTCTTAGTACATGAAGGCTACATACACTGAGTATATGTAGCTGGAAGTGGAGGGATCCATGTCATAGCTGCATTTAACGATGAGCCTGGTCCTCAAGATCCCATAGGGACCCCTATGGACACTATACCTATGGGCCCTTTGATTTTGAGTAATAGGAGAGCAGCTCCTTCTCTCACTGCAAAAGCTTGTCCTGATGTTAATCTCAGCAGCGCCTCCAAATGTAGCACCTTTCCCTCCCCCTTAAGGGTTGTAGGTAGTTGTCACTACCTGATGTATTGTGGTGCATACCTGTTTGACGGAACAGAAGGCCTGAGAGCTCCATGATGGTATGGGGAGGCATCAGGACAGGCTCCCCATTATGGTTCTTCTGTCAGCACAGCGCTTCCATCCTACTGCACCGACACACTTTATTCGAGCAAATACCCAGTATGTACCTGGCAGATACCTGGAATGCGCCGCTCCTCACCTCAGACAAGCCCCGTTGCGTTTGCCTTCCCAGCCATGGTTCATGCCTGGCTGACGGGCGGCTGATCTGTTAAATGATAATGATTAGGATTTAATAGGCTGCAATGCTTCGCGTGTCTACCAGATGGCATAAATTCATGAATTGTAATGCAGTATATATATATATACTGTGCAGTATTGCAGCCAGCGGGAATAAAATGCTTCAATCCCTGTCTGGAAAATACCTCAATGCACTCGGGCAGAAAACAGTCACAAACCTCAATACACCCGGTATACCCGAATTCGTGGGACTAGCCGAGCTCGAATAAAGTGTGTCGCCAGTGTATGAGGATCCTGGGCAGCCAGGATGGTCCTCACAGGCAACTCAGTTTTCAAGGAACACACCAGAGATGATACAACTGGGTATTTATTTGGGTACAGCATAGATATCACAGACTCCATTCCCTGAAAGCAGTACCCAGGGCTCATAATGTGCACACATAAGTTAGAAATCTTTCAATATTTCCTTCTCTGTCATTACTTGTACACATACTTTTCCTTTCTCTACAAAAGTAACAAGATCGTAAAATGTTTTTACTGTCTCAATACAACCTTAACATGAAGTGTGATTATGAAAACATGAATCGTAAATAGTCTTAACTTGGTGTGATAAACAAATTATTTTAGAATTAAAATGTAAACAAGCAAAAAGATCCAATTGTTCAATTCTTGCTGTATTTTTATCTAAATTATATTGGATATTATAATATAATTGGATATTGTAGTACACCTTGTACTTTTTCCCCAATAGCCTTCATTATAGTCTTATTGTTCTTTTTCCTAATAAAAATGAATAACTATTCAGTCCCATAGGTGATTGAAACAATGGCACTCACCGCCAGGAGTGAGAGGATGTAGATGAGGATGTACTTTCTGACATGAAATTATTTTCTTTTGCTTAGCTTTGTTGATTTTTCTTTAGTATGATCATCAGATACCATTCGTTACCCATCATACAATTACCTATGACATTTCACTGGTTCTCCTTATTAAACCTATGCTGTTCAAGACCTGTCCTGTCCAAATGAATGTAACAACAAAAAACTCAGCCTCTTCATGTCTCTGCAAATATCTGACACTGCTTCTCGCAGCTGTCTCATTCTGTACACCCACGTGGTAGACTGGGGAATTCTACCTAACATCCGATTTCAGCTTCTTTCTTTCTGAAGTCTTGGATCTGGGATTCTTTTGCAATATTTTCCTGCAATTTCCCCTCTCAATCCAATATGAAGAAAGACTGAATACTGGTGGCTCGCCAATGTAAATAGTCAATTAACAATCACATCTTCTTACAAGATTTAAAATGTCACCATTCAGGTTTGGCACATAAGAAATGTTTATTTAATATTACTCACAGATAGATATATGGAATTTAAGATCAAACATAGCATGTGCTTTTCCAATATGGCATCTTGTCATTCCTGTTCATTTCTCTCTTATGTTAGCCTTTCCTATGGATTCCTGTCCTTCCCTTATAGATTAATTCTCCTCTCTGTATGATTCCTCTCCCTCCTTAGCTATGTATGAATAGCGTCTTGCAAATATGGAAGTCAACCTTGTCTAACATTGACTATATGACCGAACCTCTTCACAGATAGCCCACAACAGCTGTCTGTAATATCATATTTACCATAACCCTTTTAGGTGTTAGTCAGTTAGTTCCACCCTTTACTCATAAATAACCTCTTTAGCAACTGTAATTATAATCAATCACTCATAGGAAAGGGAGGAGGGGAAGAGACATTCTAACAGTATCATTTCTGCCTTTTAGGATTTCATAAATTCAACTAAGAAATCGTATCCATCAGAACTGGAAATGGTTGACCTTAAAAGTCAAGCTGAAGAAA
Organism: Ascaphus truei; assembly: GCF_040206685.1. Classification (NCBI taxonomy): domain Eukaryota; kingdom Metazoa; phylum Chordata; class Amphibia; order Anura; family Ascaphidae; genus Ascaphus; species Ascaphus truei. The sequence goes on along the minus strand of NC_134484.1, from coordinate 202,826,558 downwards.
CAAGGAACCAGATAAATACTTCAGTAAAGGACCTAACTGATGGTAGGTAACTTATAACAGATAAGACAGATCTTCATGTGGCACATACAATTGCTAAACGTTTACAGTATTTGTTGATTTTGTACTCAACCAAACACAAAAATATTACCTCTGTACTCTTCACATTTATGGGAAAAGTTACCATTATGTTATCAATTATGTCCCACAGGCCTCACCAGAGTTGTTAACCCCTATGTTAAATCTCAATTATGATATGCTCAGAAATACTATTAATTATGTTGCATTTTGAAAGAGAACCAGGGTATGTTTTGACAATTTACTGTTGGTGAAAATAGGTTAATATATTTCTAAGGAGTAGCAAAAAAAAGTTCTACTGTAAAGAAAAATGGAACAATGTAGTTAATGTGGCAAATGTAGAGCATATGTCCCTTTAGTGCACCCTTTAATCATTCTTTTACTATTTGTGAGCTAATGGAAGCGGTGCTAGGTTTTCATTGGATGTGAAGGTTACCATTTTGTGGTTGGTGACTTTTCTGTATCAAACTACAGCACATACAGTACATTGATATTTATTTTATTGCTTACTATTCAGAAGCAATGACCTCTGACATATTGCAGTTCAATTTGCTTTAAAATAGCCAAATATAAAGAAAGTTTTCATGTACCATAAAAACACAAAATGATGATTCACAAATAGCTGTCTTCCAAATCAGGCTTGAGCTACAATCATAACATTTTACACACCCGAATGGAAGTTTCAGCTCTCTCTGTCTTTGGGCCAGATGCATTAGCCATTAGGCTATTTGACCTAACATTAATTTAAATTAACATTTGGTTAATCATAATGCAGATCCACTAAAGAGAACAACCTAACGTTAACCCATTCCAACTCCTTGAAATTATCTATCGTTCCATTTTTATGGCTGCATTTTTATGAAATGCAAAAGATAAGTTCCCCCTAATATTGCATATCCACTACAGGCCTCAGGGAATTAACATTTGGTTATTTACTTTAGGTCTTACCTAAAGGTAGCATTACTCTTAGCCAGACCCCTTTCTCTCCCATTTTCTCTCCTCCTCAACCACCCCTTTCCTCTCCCGCTCCCAAAACTCCTATTTCAGAGTCTGGATGGGAGTAATGCCACCTTTAGTTAAGACAGGCGTTACATGAGTCATGTTTTTTAAGCTGGTTATTTTAACCTGGCATTAAACCTATCCTAATGAGTTTAACAATGACTGTTGTTTTTGCATATACTGTTAGTACCTTTGTGAATATGCCTTAAATAACGTTAGTTACTAATTTATGTAGCCTAACATTAAATGCCTTGATTTACTGGATCTTAGTGCATATGGGCCACTGCGAGGTTTGAGCTACAGTATTCCTCTAGTATATGAGATAGTGATTAATTGTTTATGATGAAGGATGTAGATTTGTTATGAAGAATGCATGGCACAGATTTGTAATGGGCGACTTTGAAAATCAGCCTTGAGGCTTTCAGTACATGTTACACCACTGATGGCATACGTATGTCCCGTTATTCTTTATAAAAATTTGTCAACATTTGATTTCCTGCAGGTAACATTGAGTGTGTATTGAGTGAGGGGCTATGTGATGAGCACACTAAAATCCTTATTGTTGGAGCTGCCTATTTCAAGGGATGCTGGTTATATAAATTCAATGAATCTGAAACAAAAGAAGCAGAGTTTAATATTAGCAAGGTAGGTATGTGCAAACTGGTAAAATGTCATCGTAATGATGACTTTGACTTTGTGCTGGAAGCCCTTTGGTGTTCAAGCAGTTTGTAAGGTGCATTTTTTTAGATAGACAAATGCTATCTTGCTCTGTGCATATACAGCCATCAGGACAGTGCATGAGTCCAAAGATTGATCTCATACCAGATTTTTTTTTTATCTTTTAGGATTCTTCAACAAATGAAGCAATATTTACTACACAGTGCTGCTCCACGGGTCACCTTCTGGAGTTGGAAGGCACCTTAGCCTGTATTTACTAAGCAGTACTATGCCATAAAACACCATCCAGTACTAGATAGCTGTAAGGGGTCTTATGGTTTATTATAGGCTAAATGTATGTAAATTCAGGGCATTATTGAAATTCCTGCTCTCGGATTGGTCAAAATTCTAGTCACTATTAGTCAGTAATGCCTCGAATTTTCTTACACCGTGCCAAATCAGAGAGCCGGAGTAATCTGTGCAAATGCTCACTGCCACTACCCCTTCATCCAAAAAAACTCACCCGGAAACCTCTCACTCTCCTGCCCACACCACTTACTTGACATAACTGATTCACCCTCCCTCCTAGCCTAATGTATGACTCACGCTCCTTTCTGCTGAAAAAGTGATTCGCCCTCCTTTCTTCACTTTAGCACAAACCAATGACTCAACCTCCTTCCTTCCCGCCCAAACAAGTGATTCACCCTAATTCCCTCCTTTCCAAATGAGTGACTCACCTTCTTTCCCTCTTGCCCAGCTAAACAAGGGACTCGCACTCTTTTCCTTCTGCCTGGCTACCCTCCTTCCCTACCACCCAAACGAGTGACTCATCCTCCATCCCTACTGACCGTACGAATGACTCACCCTCTTTGCCTCTCACCCGAGTGACTCGCCCTCTTTCCCTACTGACTGCACGAATGACTCACCCTCCTTCCCTACTTACCGTACGAATTAGTCACCCTCTTTCCCTCTCACCTGGACAAGAGACTCACCCTCCTTCCCTCCCACCTGGACAAGAGACACCCTCCTTCCCTCCCGCCTGGACAAGAGACTCACCCTCCTTCCCTGCCACCAGGACAAGAGACTCACCCTCCTTCCCTGCCACCAGGACAAGAGACTCACCCTCCTTCCCTCCCACCAGGACAAGAGACTCACCCTCCTTCCCTCCCACCAGGACAAGAGACTCACCCTCCTTCCCTCCCACCAGGACAAGAGACTCACCCTCCTTCCCTCCCGCCAGGACAAGAGACTCACCCTCCTTCCCTCCCGCCAGGACAAGAGACTCACCCTCCTTCCCTCCCACCAGGACAAGAGACTCACCCTCCTTCCCTCCCGCCAGGACAAGAGACTCACCCTCCTTCCCTCCTGCCGGGACAAGAGACTCAAACTCCTTCCCTCTTGCCTGCATGCTCCATTTTTGACACCCACCCACCCCCAGAAAACTGCCATACTGTGAAAATGCATACTGTGAAAATGTCACGCCTTCCCTGTGTTTACTTCTTGACCATTTTACCTTTGTTTGCCCCCCACATAACCTTGCAAGTCCAGAATAGTATATTGTATGTAGTTGTAGCATGGTGTAGCAAGGCAAGACACCAGAGATCAAAACAGCTTTACTTCAGCAAAATATGCAAAAACAACAAAAATACCATATATCATATAGATAGAATAACAAAGCCAGTGTCTGGTCCTTCAGGAGACACTATCCCGATTGTTAGCATCACAGTTTTTACTCCCAGTTAAGGACTAACAAAAGCAGTAGTACAACTGCAGCTGCCGGTTTTAGATAACTTGCCTTGAGAATTCTACACTAAAACCCATCCAATGCTGCAAGATTTCTGCAGCACGCTGCAAGATTTCTACAGTTAGACTAATGGCCCATTGGATTAATACAGCGGGGGTCCCTGCATTTGAATGGGACTTCAGCTGTGTGAATCCTACTGGGCTGCAAGTCCCATTCAAATGCAAGGACCCCCGCTGTGTTAATCCAATGGTCCAGTACAGCCTGCTGTGGACAATCTCAGGAGTTACTGTGAGGTGGTCACAGATTTTCCAAGGCAAGTGATCTAAAACCCACAGCGGCCTCTGTATAGCAGCCAGGTCCTTATGTTACAGGCAATGCAGAAGCTAGTGCAGTCACACCTACAGTATCTCCTGCAGTCTGCCTGAGCTCCCTGTCTTTTCCCTGATGTAGGGCTAGCAGTCTGGTTAATTAATCCAGCACACCTGGAGCTGAGAAATTAGCTCCACAGCTCCAGGTATATTAAAAACACATAACTGGCTCAGGCAGACACAGTCTACCTACTAAGAAAGGGCAGTGTATCTTTCCCTGTCACATCGGTAAATATAATGTTTGTGGTTTACGTGGAGATATACATCTCTTGTGGTACCATACAAATACACTGTATACAGTTTCATAGTATACACTGCATTTATTTGTGCACACAAACACACATATACAGTACCACTTTGCTATCCCTAGATGTGAACTTTATATTTCGTTATCACTACTAGTCAAGTTTATAATTTTTTTCCGAATTATTTTGGTCTTGCCTTTATTATACACTCTTGGATCCTGCCACTATTTTGGTATGTATGTTATCAATAAGGGTGTCTTATGTGGGGCTGAGCTAGCTGACCTCAACAGCCCTTCATTCTCTCCCCTGCACCAAACCTTTCCTCATTCTCTTAGACTGTGCTTGAGCTGGAACCAGCCTCAGTCTGGGGGCAAACTTTCTTGGCCCTGTCAAATGACCTGATTCTATTACTACTCTGTGATATTTTCTCAGTCTTCATCTCTATAATTTTCTCTCTTTACCCTACATTCCACCTTGCTTTATATGGAGAAGGTAGCTGGCCATCAAGTTTAAAAAAAAATATTCATAATTCATACATTTAAAAAAAGCAAGTGTAGCACTGCTTTCCCCCCCCCCCCCCCTGGGAGATTTTGCCTTGGCTACTTGTTTTGTGGTGCTTCATACCTGTGAGGTTCCAGGAGATACTGAGTGTCTGCTTTGGTATGGGGAAAAAGGACAGGCTTTTGGATGTCTTCAGGCTGTGTTCTTCCTTATCTGGTGCAACGTCTCCATTCATAGCTGGCTCCAGCATAACTGGAAACTCTGTGAAAATCATCATTGATACCCCTACCCAATAGACTGTGACTTAGGCAGGGTTATATAAAGCAGGATCCTTTTATTAGCATCCACTGCAGGTGTTATTGCAGCGAATACATTTCTCAGTATGGGATCCCAGCCTCTGGATGTGCCTGGCCTCTTCCCTGAATTGAGGCCTTGCAATCTGTAGGATCTATTCTCCTCAACCTCCTAAGGAGCTGAGAGCATGACTCAATCCCAGCCGGGCGAGACTCAGACTGACTAATTTAGAATACTTTCTTAGTGCAGAAGGGGAGGATACCTGGGCTGCACCCTGATTGGGTAACTCGCAGACCTTGTTCCACTCCTGTCACTCAAGGAGGCTGCATGAGGGGGGTAAACCCCACAGGATAGCCTGCCACTGCCTGTAGCTACTAGGACTTATGTGACAGGGGGCAGAAAGAAAACCTGGACCAGCCATGGCTACACAGGCAATAGGTTTCAGTTTAAACAGCCTCTGTAAAGTGTCTCCTGAGCTTGAAATGTCCTATAGTACTAGTATAGTAGGTGGAGCTGTGTTCACATTCTTAGCTTATAGATTATTTTGCAGAGTAAATGTCTTAAATTAGTCAGGAGGTGGCACATGGTACATACTACTGAACATTTACAGCTCTATATAGAGAGCTATAGTAAGGCTACAGTGGTTGTTCATTTACATTTTCCCTGATTACTTTGGTGCTTAAGGAGCTGAGAGCACGTGACACGTCCTTGTATACAAGGGCAAGATCACCATGTTCTCAAATCTGTGATAATATAATACTATATATCTTCTGACATTTTCCTTTCCTCATGTTTCTTCCAGACTGAAAGTAAGCCTGTGCAGATGATGTACCTAGAAGCCCGGCTGAGCATAGGATACATAAATGATTTGAAAACGATGATCTTAGAGATCCCTTTTGTGGGCAAGCACCTCAGTATGCTCATTTTACTTCCCAAAACTATTGAAGATGACTCCACCGGCTTGGAAAAGGTAACACCAATATGTGCTCGATTGACACCAGATTAAAAGGTACAATCGCACCTAGTTCCAAAATTGAACTCATGTTAGTGAAATGTTTAATAGATGACAGCTAATTGATCGACGACTATCTTTGTAAACGTAATCAGAACTTTAAGGTGAGTTTTACTACCTGCATCATCTGTCACCTGTGAGCAGCTGAGACACTTATGTCCCAGCAGGGCTCCTCAAATATTTACCCTCAATCCATCACAATATATAGCTTTAATCACGGCCACCACCAAGGATAAAGAAAACCACAATCTCCAGGGTCCTTGATCCCTGTTTACTAAACAAAATATGTAATTAATACACATAAATCTATTGCAGACAAATTTTGCTGAAAATGTAATTACTCTTTTCAAAACGTGTAAAGTTCAGTTAGAGTTATTATTAAATATTAGACTTTATATACAAAAATAGTACAGTGCTAAGGTTGCAAAAAACATTATTACAAGAACATACAGTACAATAAATGCAGACAGTTTTTTCCAAATTATTTTGGTCTTGCCTTTATTATACACTCTTGGATCCTGCCACTATTTTGGTATCTACTATACAGTATGTTATCAATAAGGGTGTCTCAGGTGGGGCTGAGCTACTGTAGCTGACCTCAGCAGCCCTTCATTCTCCCCCCTGCACCAAACCTTTCCTCATTCTCTCGGACTGCGCTTGAGCTGGATCCAGAGTTCTGTATTAATTGATTTGACAGAACCCTATGGTAGAACACATAACTTGCCCTCCACCATGCGAGAGTGATGCAGTAACTAACTTGTTATTATCAGTTCTGTTATTACACCAGTGTTGAAATCTCACACCTGGTACATTTTTACAGCAATATTGATGAGTTAGGTTATTAAATTGCAATCAAATGACCCAGTCTTTTTTTTTACTGGGTGCGATATTAACTCTGTTTTAACAGAGTTTGATGACTCAAGACCAAGGTGCATAAACTGAAGGGCGCGGCGATTCCATTTTCTGGGGGGGGGGGAGGGGCGCGGCGGTTACTCTTCCCGAATGCATTTAAATTAAATGGGGGGGAGAAGGCTGAGGGGGGGAGGGGTTCACACTGAAAAGTTTGCACAGCCCTGCTCTAGACCATTGTTTAATTATGTCCTATGTGGGACTGCATGTCTAACAAATATTAGCAGGTTTACATTACATTTTGTAAGATATGTGGAAATTTCTTGACATAAATATATAACAAGACACTGTCCCCAGCACCGCAGGCAAGAAAGCAAAAGTCTGCGGCATTGGGACAGTGTCTACCGCGATATCGCTGTGGGGGGTTCATGCTTCTGAATGGGACCCCCAATAGCGTTAATGCTCCGAGGGCCGAGAACACCGCGGTCACGTGACTGTGCTTGGCAGCGGCACTGAAGACAGTAAGTCTTGCTACATCTGTAAGCTCAAAATCCCTTTGGTCAGTTTTAGATCAGAAATGCACCCCGTGAACTTGATAAATCACGCCACGTGTACGTTTCTCTAATCAACAAGCAGGCAACAGGTAGAGTGAGGAGCTAATTAATTAGTCGGGGGTCACTCCACTAAGCAATAATTGATCCTCTATAATCAGTGTTCGACAAATCACCCAAAAATCTACTCGCCCAACCAAAAAAATCTACTCGCCACCTAGTCCCGCCCCCAACCCCGCTTTAAAATAAAATATATAAATAAAATACATTTAATAAATTCCTAGTCAGAACAACATTCGTTTTTGACAAATGTATTTATTACATTATACTACAATTAGTCCTTGTTACGTGTGTGTGTGTAAGTGTGTAAATGTCGGATCTAGAAATAAAAGCCACAGGTGAAGGACTAGTTTCCTGAACCCCTTAACCAGTGTCTGGACGTCCCCGCTTCACAATATCTAAAGCAGTAATCCCGCCTGGGATCTTACCTGATCCGCAGTACCTCAATGTCCAGGTACCTCATTCCCGCAATGTTATAAGTTGGAGGGGATGTGTTCCCTACCTGTCTTCTGGGTTAGGGGAGGGTTCTGTGTGAAGCTTGAGTCAGATCTGGAAGAAAGCAGTATAAGTTATTTTGGTGTGGTATTGGACAGTTAAGCTATATAGGGTAAATAAGATATCCAGATACAGAGAGGGAGAGAGAGGGGAAGAGAGAGGGGAAGAGAGAGGGGAAGAGAGAGGGGAAGAGAGAGGGGAAGAGAGAGGGGAAGAGAGAGGGGAAGAGAGAGGGGAAGAGAGAGACCGACACCAGAGAGAGACCAGAGAGAGACCGACACCAGAGAGAGACCAGAGAGAGACCGACACCAGAGAGAGACCAGAGAGAGACCGACACCAGAGAGAGACCAGAGAGAGACCGACACCAGAGAGAGACCAGAGAGAGACCGACACCAGAGAGAGACCAGAGAGAGACCGACACCAGAGAGAGACCGACACCAGAGAGAGACCAGAGAGAGACCAGAGAGAGACCGACACCAGAGAGAGACCAGAGAGAGACCGACACCAGAGAGAGACCAGAGAGAGACCGACACCAGAGAGAGACCAGAGAGAGACCAGAGAGAGACCGACACCAGAGAGAGACCAGAGAGAGACCGACACCAGAGAGAGACCGACACCAGAGATAGACCAGAGAGAGACCAGAGAGAGACCGACACCAGAGAGAGACCAGAGAGAGACCGACACCAGAGAGAGACCAGAGAGAGACCGACACCAGAGAGAGACCAGAGAGAGACCGACACCAGAGAGAGACCAGAGAGAGACCAGAGAGAGACCAGAGAGAGACCAGAGAGAGACCGACACCAGAGAGAGACCAGAGAGAGACCGACACCAGAGAGAGACCAGAGAGAGACCGACACCAGAGAGAGACCAGAGAGAGACCGACACCAGAGAGAGACCAGAGAGAGACCGACACCAGAGAGAGACCAGAGAGAGACGACACCAGAGAGAGACCAGAGAGAGACCAGAGAGAGACCTGAGAGAGACCAGAGAGAGGAGGGGAAGGGGTGACTGACTGACTGACCGGGGCAGGGGTGGGTGACTGATTGGGGGGGTACCTCTGGTGTCACACATACTCCCATACACACATACACATTCTCCCATATATATACACCCACACACACACACTCCCACATATACACACACACACACACACACACACACACACACACACACACACACACACACACACACACACACACACACACACACACACACACACACACACACACACACACACACACACACACACACACACACTCCCACACACTCCCACATATACACATACACACACACACTCCCACATATACACACACACACACACACACTCCCACATGCACACACACATACACACTCCCACATACACACACACACACACACACACACACACACACACACACACACACACACACACACTCCCACATATACACATACACACACACACACACACTCCCACATATACACACACACACACACACTCCCACATGCGCACACACATACACACTCCCACATAGACACACACACACACTCCCACATATACACACACACTCCCACATATACACACACACACACACACACTCCCACATATACACACACACACACACACTCCCACATATACACACACACACACTCGAACATACACACTCCCACATATACACACACACACTCCCACATATACACACACTCCCACATATACACACACACACTCCCACATATATACACACACACTCCCACATATACACACACACTCCCACACACACATATATACACCCCCCACCCATATATACACACACACACCCATATCTACACACACACACACACACATTCACACCTATATATACACACACACACACTCTCCCATATACACACACACACATTCTCTCATGCCCACACACACTCACTCTCTACACACATTTTGGAAAGGCCACGACCAGCACCACCACGCTCCTCCCCCACCCCCCGCCAATCTCCTGCTCCGCGGGGACATGAGGGGGCAACCCCGCTCCCATCACCCGGCGCGCTCCCTTACGTGGGACCGGGGGGAAGTGGAGGGGGGGGAAAGCGGGGACATGAGGGGGCATCCCCGCTCCCATCACCCGGCGCGCTCCCTGACGCGGGACCGGGGGGAAGCAGGGGGGGGGAAGCGGGGACATGAGGGGGCATCCCCTGCTCCCATCACCCGGCGTGCTCCCTGACGCGGGACCGGGGGGAAGCGGGGGGGGGGGAAGCGGGGACATGAGGGGGCATCCCCCGCTCCCATCACCCGCCGCGCCCTCTGACACGGGACCGGGGGGAAGCGGGGGGGGGGAAGCGGGGACATGAGGGGGCATCCCCCGCTCCCATCACCCGCCGCGCTCTCTGACACGGGACTGGGGGGAAGCGGGGGGGAGGGAAGCGGGGACATGAGGGGGCATCCCCCGCTCCCATCACCATAACTGCAGGCAGCAGGAGCGCCGGGGAGGGGAGGGAGGTGGGGGAAGGCACAGATAATACTTACTGTGTCCTCTATCCTCCATGGGAAAAGAATGGCTGCTCGTTGGGGGCTGGCTCATATAGAGCCTGGCCGCGCGCCCACAAAGCCTGGGAGCGCGCTCCAATCAGCAGTCAGGTAGGGGGAGGTTTTTTTTTTTCAGCCAGCGTGAGCAGGGAAATTTCAGCGCGAGCAGGGAAAATTTAAAAAAACAAAACACGTGTGCTGCTTGGGCCAATAGTTACTCGCCCGGGGGTTAAATCCACCCGCCCCGGGCGTGTAAATGTATAGGATTGTCGAACACTGTCTATAATTTTCAGATGTAACCTTATATTACAAACTTATTTTACTTACTAAAATTGGTGCCACGAAGCAAACAGCAATGCACACCCATGAACCACAAAACATCCCTGTCAAACATGATATTTTTATGAAGATCCAGTGTGATAAACAGTCTTCTGTCAGTGGCCTGAATGTCATTTTTCAGTGATCGCGCTTCAGAGCTTCGTAAATAAGAAACTTAACATAATTCAAGATTTATTTTCGTACATTCTGAAATGTGGGCGAAATAAAAATACAATGAAATATAATGCAATACGTCGTGGAATACAAAATGCATATAGAAATTAGTCAGTTACACCTAACAAAAGAAGCAATTACAAAGATGCTCTGACCAAGGGTTTCTTATAAAGCAATTTTACAAAATTCAAAAATAGAATTTTACATCAATAAAATATTTTGATGAACATATATGTATTTTTCAACCTAATCTACTCCAACATGTAACTTTGTATCCTTTGTTATGTATGACATATTTACAATCATAATAAAATTAAATAAAGGGCACCAACTAAATCAGGGGTGAGCAAACTTTTTATGCCGAGCCCCCCTTTTCATCCATAAAATTTCTCGCCCCCCCCCCTGCCTGATGTAATCAAAATCACATGAAAAAAAAAAACCTTTATTAAACGGTATACAATATAAATCCAAATATGTCTAAATACTTACATATTTCAACAGCTCACGCTTGCAAAATTAGGCTGCGTCCACACTGCCGCTGAGAGCGGTGATATCACCAACTCTCCAAGCATGAGCGCAGGGTGTCCTGCATAATTTTGCAAGCTTGGATCGGGGCTATTTGTGTGTGTGTCTGTGTGTGGCTGTGTGTGTGTATTGACTGCTGCTGAGCGCACTTCAAAGTCAATTTTGTTTGTCTTCCCAAGCGCCAAGCGGGGGAGAGCGTACGTGCACAAAGGCAATACTTTTGGGGGGCATTCATCAACCTCTTTGCTACCTCCCTTCCCTCTCCCCCCCCCCTTTTTGTTTCTACCTTCCCCTCCCTGCTTTTTGTCTTGCTATCCCCATTGTCATCCACACTCCTACCTACAGTATTATTTATTTTTTTCCGTTTTCAATGTTGTGTTTTCAGTTATTTTTACATTATTTCTGTACATTCATAGTATGATTGATACAGTGGCAGCCGACCCTTTCACTTGCAGAGGATCGCAGCGAAGCAGGTTGCCAGCGGAGGAGAGCAGGAACACAGCGCTATTGCAGGACAGACACCAGAAGGAGGGGCGTTTGACATCACAGCGCTGGGGCGTGCTCCTCCCCGTACCTCCGAAGCCCCTGCGCGTGCACTCACACACCATCACGTGCCCGCCACCTGCACTATCCTGTTCAGCCACCCGCACACATCTTCAGCTGCCCGCCCGTGCACATCTTCTTGGCCGCCCCTCGCGCACAGCTTTTTCGTCCTCCCGCGCACAGCGTCTGCCGGCCCGCGCACCAAGTTTTTGCCGCACGCCGCCTGCGCCCCCCTAAATAATCCCCCCCACACACACACAATCCCCCCCCCCACACACACACACACACTCAATCCCCCCCACACACACACTCAATCCCCACACACACTCAATCCCCCCCCCACACACACTCAATCCCCCCCACACACACACTCAATCCCCCCCCACACACACACAATCCCCACCCACACACACACTCAATCCCCCCCACACACACACATAATCCCCCCACACACACAATCCCCCCACACACACACAATCCCCCACCATACACACTCAATCCCCCCACACACACACTCAATCCCCCCCCACACACACACTCAATCCCCCCCCACACACACACACACACTCAATCCCTCCCCACACACACACACTCAATCCCCCCCACACACACACTCAATCCCCCCCCCCACACACACACTCAATCCCCCCCCCACACACACACACTCAATCCCCCCCTACACACACACACTCAATCCCCCCCCCACACACACAATCATTCCCCCCCCCACACACACACTTAATCCCCCCCCACACACACACACACACTCAACGCCCCCCCCCCACACCCACACACACACAATTTGTCCCTGAAGAAGCTCCTTTGCTGGAGGGAAACGCGCGTTGGACGCGCAATGTTGTCAGTCTCCTACTTGGAGCTGTTTTAATGTAGTGTCTGCAGTCTCCTGGTTCTAACTGTGTAGACCCTAGTAGTTAGTCATTCATTTATTTATTTTCATAGTTAGTGTGCCTGCTTTCCTTGCACTCTATGTGAGGCGTTTTCATAGTTCATCACTGTGTAATTCACCCTAGCACTGCTGTGTCTGGCAGTCTTATGTTGCAGTGTTTGTACCACCATTATCACTGTATGTGCCAGCTTTATTATTCAGGCACTTTTACTTCAACACACTTAAGTCTCTATTGCAGTGCGCAGTGCTGGTTAATCTAGCAAGGAAGCTGGATATTTAATCCGTTGGCCACCCACTTGTAAACAACTATATACTCCTACTACTCGGTCTCACCGTTGCTCCAGAGGGGTTAATACCCTGACTCTTAGCATCCCCTGTCCTCTGTATCCCACCAACATTAAGTGGTCATCTGGGATAGCATGACTTTATAATTAACGACACGGATGCCAGATAACTTTGATTTAATATATTTTTAATTCACATTACACATTACTTTGGTAATATATGTTTTAAGGAAATTTATTAAAAGTTAATTTTTACACTAGTTTGGTGTGCATATAAGTGAATTCTTTTAGGGTGCACATCCAATTTGTGTTTCCCTTCACTTTTTCTGACACACACAATCTCACTCAATCCACACACACACACAGATACACACAATTTCACGTGGGGGGGCGGCATGCTCCGATCCCACAACCCCCCCATGCTGCTGAAAACTGGTGCGGGAAGCAGACAGGAAGAGAAGGAGGGGCTGTCTGTGTGCAGAGAGAAGCCCCGCCCCCTCTGCAAGACACAGACACATAGAAGCAGCAGCACGGAGCTTCTGGCCGCCCGTGCACAGCTCTACCCGCCCCCAGGTTTCCCTGCAAGCAGCCCGCTCCCCCCCTACATAATCGTGCGCCCCCCAGTTTGCGCACCGCTGAACTAAATGATTTAACATGATACTGCAGCGCCCCCCAGTTTGCGCACCGCTGAACTAAATGATTTAACATGATACCTCACCAGAAATGGTCTTTTTTATAAGCAAGCAAGTAATATGTTTCCATAACTGAGTGTTTTAGCATTTAATAGGGCACATGTCATCTGGATTTATAATGTTGATTTAATTCATGCAAAAAGATAATCTGGATGGCCAATTCAGTTTACAAAAATTCAATGTCCTCTTGTAGCATGTAAACATTGCAATAATGTCCTAATCATAATTCAAAGAATGTGAAGAACTGAATATCAGTTCCAATGCTGTGGATGATTATTCTATCACCTACTTTCAAAATTAGAACCATTTTCTGAGACTACTTTCAATCAAATAAAATACAATCAAATAAGCTTTCTTGGCATGACTAAAGAACATTTCAGTATTGCCAAAGCATGAATAAACGGGAGTAGGGTCTAATGATTATACAGTACATGAATAACAGGGTTTAGGGTATAACGATTACAAATTGTTAATCAATTGGATATTGTTTACAATTGTTTTTTCTTCTTATACAGTAACTAATCTTTATTAAACAAACTAATCTGCTTTAAGGACTTTATGTCCACTGTTTTAGTTGGCAAGTTGTTTTCTGATCCTTTATTTGTCATTGTTATTTTAGCTGGAACAGGAGATGACTTACGAGAAGTATGTTAATTGGACTAATCCCAGCATGATGGCCAACAGCAAAGTGAAACTATGCCTGCCCAAATTCAAGCTGGAAACCACCTATGATCTTAAGGACACTTTGAAGAGCTTGGGAATGAATGAAGCTTTTAATGAAGAGGTGGCAGACTTCTCAGGAATGTCAGAGAGTAAAGGCATTGCTGTGTCTCAGGCAATACACAAAACTTGCGTAGAGATAAATGAAGATGGCACTGAGACAGCAGATGTGACAAAAGAGAGGCTTTTTATGCACAAAGAGGAATTCTTTGTTAACCACCCGTTCATATTTATACTTAGACACAATAAAACACGTAATATCCTTATGTATGGCAAGTACTGTTCCCCTTGAACATCACTAATTAATGTTGCAACGTTTGTCACTGCTATTGTAGATATGTATACAGATGTAGCAAGGCTTAGTGTCTTCGGTGCTGCTGCCACCCACGGTCACGCAACCATGGTGCAAGTCTGTGCCCAGGACAAACTTGAAAACGAGAGGTAACTCTCAATGTAATACTTCCTGGTAAAACATTTGATAAATAAATAAATCATGGCACCAAAGGATTAATGCTGTCGGGGATCCCAGTCAGATGCATGGACCCCCGCAGCTCGATCGCGGCAGACACTGTCCCTGACGCCGCAGAGTTTTGATTCTTCATCCAGGGCACTGGGGACAGTGAGTCTTGCTACATCTGTATGTGATACAAGCTTGTTTCTAAAATAAAATGTGTTCTTTCCCCCCAATGCTTTTAACATCTCAGTACTGTGATATCTTCCCATCATTGTTCTGCAGTTCATACAAGGATGATCCACCAATAAAGTGGTTCCATGTGTTCGTGGACTAGCCTGCATGCCATTCTCTTGTCTAGCTACTTTAACAGATTATAAGTTCCATTTAGTTGCTTACTTACTCTTATGAACAGTAATAAAAACAAAGAGGACATTACATGCATTACAATCAAATATGTGTTTGTTTATTATTTCTTTTACTGTACATTTACAGTGTGCCAATAAGGGGATTCACAATATATTACATATGGACACTTCAGTTTCTTTACAGTTTTAGAGGAACTTGAATCATTTTAACTAATGATAAATGTATGGGGTTTCTCTGGGTCATTGAGATATATATATAAATAAATATATATTGAGGAAAAAGGTCAAGGAACGAAGCACAATATAATTAGAAGAAGTTGGAGTTGCTTTTTGAAATGTTGTATTTCCAGTGGGAAACAGATTGTAGGAGACCTGTAGATCAATTACATTGGTAACTTGTGCAAAAAAAGTTAAAGAAGGGTCAAAACTAAAGTGTAGAAAGACATGTAAAATATTTTTTTATATATATTTGGAAGTCTGGACATGTTCCATTATTTTCACATACTATGAAGGCGCTTAAGATTGGAGAGGGTAATTGCCATGTGTTTGCTCCACCTAAGTGATAAATTAATCAGTTAAATCCCAAATGCCAAATATAGCATAATAGGGGGTTTCAACCTGTGTACTTTGGATCCCTGGTAATTTAATCAAATCTCAGTCGTATTTTTGTCATATTTTTTCATTTTAGAATTTAAAAAACATTATTACCCAGCTCCAGAAATACATGTAGCAGGTATAGATACATTAACCAATACATGCATATACCTGTGCATGCATACAAATTAGTAACAGATTCTTAGCACACAGACTCTGATAGACACATACTCATATACATGCAGCAGCACTCAGACAGACTTCCATTTGCAATTTGAGCAGTATCCCGAATAGAGATAGACGTACCTGCCAAAATCTGTTCCGAGGTTTTTCTCAGGCTGTGGGGGTCCAATCTGATGCATACAATGAAGTCTGAAGTTGTGTCATCTTAAGTCCAAGTGGAAGCTTCAGAATCCGCCGGTGGGCTCTTGCTATGCGGCTTCATCTGCTAGGAGCCATTCCACGGATTACATTGTCCAAAACTGAAAGTATTTATATTGCCACTCCTACTTACTACAGTCCTGTACCTGTTTGTCACAGACTTCCTGGGGAGGGAAGGGAAAGGGTGGGTGGGGAAGGGAGACAAATAGAGAGATAGAAAGATTTAAAAAAAAAATTGTAGTAGAAAGAGAAGAAAGAGAGATAAAAAAGAGAGAAAGATAAAAAATAAATTTGGGATATTTTTTATAACTTTTTAAATATTTTTTTTTTTATTTTTTTTTGTTTTTATTATGAATGATAGCATTCAGGGCAGGAGGGGCTCTGCCCATGCTTTGAGACTGAGGAGGTATTTGTCCACCTCTTGCTCATTTGGCAGTGACAGCAGAACAGCAAGGGCAGTGGTTAAAGTAGAACCAGCCGTACAGTGGCGGCCGATCTGAGTCTAAGTCGGCTAGAACCGCGGTTCTCAGATTATCCCGGTTATGTGCGTTTTTTTGTCATTTTCGCCCGGAGTGAACTGCGTTATTTTCGTGCTCATATTATTCTCGCTGTCTGCAGTACTGCAATGCCATGTAAAAACTCAGGGGGCGTTTGCGAGCTGTTGTCTTGGAAGTCTAATACCTTCGCGGTTCAACCTAGGTCAGTACACAGTCAGTGTGTGCGCGCGCAGTAATTGTAAATTTGCACATTTAAAGTATACATGCATTTGCAGTGCTGTTCTGCAGTACAGTATGTCTCATTTGAAAATTGTTGAAACGCATAGGCGTGTACTGTACTGTAACAGTGTCACATTTCGGCATATACAGCGCTCTCCCCTCGCTCAGGATAATTAACTGCACTGCAGGGTATTTCAAATTCTTATCTTCTGTGCAATGCAGTACATCTCTCCCACACCATTCGTTTGTATGTGTGTCTGGTTTCAATCACATTCCTGCTTGACAGCAGGAATTTACTGCACATGCGCCTGTAACTTCGCCCACCACTGGTTGCTTGAGTGAAAAAAAATTTTTTTTATTGTAATTTTTTTTTTTCTCCACAAGCCTGCAAAAACCATCTTACTGTATTACGATATTCAATCTTTGCTGTAGCTTTTGTCTGCGACCCTGTGCGTTTGACTGCACATGGTTGATTTGTGTGCTTTTTATGTAACGTATTTGGGGGTGTATTATTATGATGAACTACCTTTTCAAATTAAAGTATGTCTTTAGCTTTGAACTTCATGCGGCTGTCTTTAATTTTTTGAATCTTGCCATTGTGTTCTTAATCCGTCCATAGCCGAGCTTCAAAGCCTCACTGCGCCTGCGTGTGATCCTTTTTCAGATGGGAGCTATTTAGCAGCTTAGCTGCTTACTGCGCATGAGTCACCAACCCCCCCCCCCTCTCCACAGAGTCATTAATTTTCTGAATCTTGCCATTGTGTTCTTAATCCGTCCATAGCCGAGCTACAGTACAAAGCCTCACTGCGCCTGCGTGTAATTCTCTTTGAGACGGGAGCTTTGAGGCTTTGTTTATGGCAACATTTTGGAAAATCCCTTCTCGAATTTTATTTGCACAGAGCATTACCTTGATATTTTAATAATAATAGCATGTTTTTGTATAGCGCTGTTAGTTACAGTATACAGTACGTAGCGCTTTCCAGAGACATTTTGCAGGCACAGGTCCCTGTCCCATGGAGCTCACAATCTATGTTTTTGGTGCCTGAGGCACAGGGAGATAAAGTGACTTGCTTTTTATGTACTGTATTTGGGGGTTGTATTTGGGGGTTTACTGATCAAATTATTATGATGATCCGCCTTTTGAAATTACTGTACTCTACTCTACAGTATGTAATGTCTTTGAACTGCTGCACAACTAATCTTTCATCCCTCCCCCACGCACACACAAACTCTTTTCGACAGACACCTCCACAGTCATTCATTTTCTGAAGTTAGTCATTGTGTTTTTAATCCGTCCCTAGCCGAGCGTCAATTGCCTCACTGCGCCTGCGTGTACTCTAAGCCTCTTTTAGATGGGAGCTAGCTGCTTAATGCGCATGAGTCACCCAACCCCCCACCCTCTCCACAGAGTTATTCATTTTCTGAAGTTAGTCATTGTGTTTTTAATCCGTCCCTAGCCGAGCGTCAATCGCCTCACTGCGTGCGCCTGCGTGTACTCTAAGCCTCTTGGAGATGGGAGCTAGTTGATTACTGCACATGACTAAAACAACCCTTTGAGGCTTTGTTTACAGTAACGCTTTGGAAAATCCCTTCTCGAATTTGAAATGTAAATCTGATTTGCACAGCATTGTGAGAATTGAGAGTAAAAAAAACCATTAACTGATTCATGTTGTTTTGTCATTCATTCTTATACTGTAGGGGTGGGGGGGGGGGTGGTTGTTGTCAATGATTATGATTATCAGGAATGTGAATAAATATTTATTTTATTTTTTCAGGAACAAAAAAATACAAATATAAAAATAATCATGAATAATACATAATGCAGTC
Source organism: Ascaphus truei (assembly GCF_040206685.1). NCBI lineage: Eukaryota > Metazoa > Chordata > Amphibia > Anura > Ascaphidae > Ascaphus > Ascaphus truei. Next base: position 202,807,714 of record NC_134484.1, on the reverse strand, counting down.
TTTATTAAGTTCTTCTGCCAGATTGAAATTGGATAAACATTTAGAAAACATTTGTAAAACATGGAGAAACATGAATTATACACATTTATAAGAATATTATTTAATAATATATATACTGTAATGTATAATATATATATATATATACTGTATATACATATACAGTATACATAGTAATATTATTTTTTTCGTCTTTATCTTGTTCCTCATTCCGTGTACAGTACACTAGTTCATTGAGAGAGGAGAGGTTTTGTGTACATCAATACTGCTGTTTATAGACTTTACATTTGACTGTGCAAACAGATTAGACTGGACACAACACCACACCTCCCCCCAGGCCACCCTTTTTTCCTGAAACGACAAGAAAACAAAAAAATTGTGCAGTTATGTGCGTACTGTATTATGGCATTGTGTGATGTGTAGTACTACTGTAGATGGCTGGTGCTGCTTTCTCTGGAAAGAAAAAAATTGAGCAGTTAGTAGGCAGTTACTGTACTACTGTCAAACTAGTCTACTGTACAGTATACTGGAACTACTGTATACTCTGACTACTGTTAAATGCTACTGTATGTAACCTGATGGCTGGTGCTGGTCTCTCTGTTAAGAAAAAACTATAACTACTGAACTGTATACTCTGACTACTGTTAAATACTATTTAACCTGATGGCTGGTGCTGCTCTCTCTGTTAAGAAAAAACTGTAACTACTGTATAGTCTGACTAGTGGGAAAGAAAAAATCTGTGTCATACTTACCTGTATCATACTGTACTTACAATACTACAGCACAGTACTACATTTCCTGATGCTTGCCCATTACGCGCGATCACAATGGGCAACACAGTGGCAATATGGTCTATATATTTATTGCAGCGTTCCACGGTGAGTACATCGTTCCAAAAACTCATTATGCCTTTCAACAACTCGTCCTTTTTGGAGGGTTTTGCTTCTTTCCGGATATGGTACTTCTGCTGATGCCAGACCATTTTGATCAGATTGAAGTCTGGCGATCTGTCATTGGAAAAAAAGGACAATTAGTTTAAGAGATACAGTACACAGTAAAAACAGTGGGGAAAAAATGAGACACGGTTACCGCAATTACTCCGCTGGCGTCTTCACCCAGTTGATACCGCGCTCAAGGATATGCGCTGTTGACGCGGTGTGCTTCGGATCGTTGTCTTGGTAGAAGCGGTGACCATCAGGGACAATGTTGTCTTGGAAGAAAGCTTTATTCATGATTCCTATAGCAAGAAAAACAAAAGTGCTGAAAAAACTGCACAATAGTACAGTACAGTGCATACAGCAAGGCTACACTAGTAAAGTACAGTGCATAAGGCTACATTATATTTGATATATTTTACCTTCAAAGATGACAATGCATGCTGGTCCACGCCTAGAGATGGCACCCCACACATGCAGCTTCACGGGGTGATTTGGCCGCGGCTTCAAAGATATGCGGCCTTTTTTGTGGAATGCAAAGCTTGCAAATCTCTTCAGCGACACAGTAGACTCATTAGTGAAGATGCAATCCTGGAAAGTTTCCCCACTGTCTATCCATGCCTTGGCCTGGACCACTCTTTTGATTTTGTTTGCGTCCTGTATCATGGGTACGCTCTGTAATGACAAGGAATAAATAATTTTAGCGGTACAGTACAGTTTCCTAAACAACACTTTTACCTCCTGTACTGTCCAGTACTAACCTCACACGTCCATATTTATATCCAATGCTGCGTCTCATCTTCTTTATGCTGGTCTCGGATACAGAGAGATTGTGATTTTCCTGCAGAGTATATTTGACCCTTAATGCACTCTTCTCATCATTCTTCTCACTTATTTTGTCCACCAGAAGAGTTGTCTCCCTACAATGTATAGAAAATATATTGTTTTGTTAATATGCAGCAATATAAAAATTATATATACTGTTGTACTGTAATATAAATATAAAAAAATATATATACTGTTGTAAAATAAATATAAATATAAAAAAACAATACTGTTGTAATATAAATATACAAAATATATATACTGTACTGATATAAATATAAATATACATAATATATATACTGTACTGATAGAGATATAAATATACAAAAGACATATACTGTTGTAATATAAATATAAATATACAAAATATATATACTGTTGTAATATAAATCAACAGAAATAACAAAAATATTAGATTTAAATTAAAAAAAATTTTTTTTTAAGTTGTATAAATATACTTACGCGTTAGTTACCCTTGGTGCCCTTTTGCGGTCTCTGGTTTTTCCGTGTGCATGATAGCTCACGGTGGTTGCTGGCACAATGAGGCCAAAAGTAGCTAACCAGTGTTGGATAGCAGCAATTCGGTGTCTGCTCGTGTACATCTCCTTAATTCGCATGCTGAGATCCTTGGAAATCTTTTTAACAACCATTGCTGCGAGTAGAAAGAAATACAAACACAAGAATGTATATTCGATGTTTAGTCGATGTGTATTCAATGTGCAGTGAATCCACAAAATGGATGGTGTATTTATACGGTAATGACTCACATTAGAGTACGCCCACTTTCAACACCTGTACCTCGCTGCCATGCATAAAATTTTACACACTTTGCGTAGCCCACCACTCGATGATCTTTATCTGAACTTGCCCATGTCCAGATACTGCATTACTGTATGCCATCTGCTTCCATGGATCAACCCCGATTCTACGGACGCAGGAACACACTCGCCTCTGCCTTGCCTGTCAAGCAGAAAAAGCGAAAGGCGGTTGCCGTTTCCACGCCAAGGCAAAAGCGACAGGCTAAGGCCAATTAAGAAAACCTTCTGCTGACCCCAAAGGCTAAGGGTTTTCTTAGACGTCAGCCTTATTATGTCAAGATGATATACGGTGATGTACTCTCGACGCAAAACGATTGGCAGCCAACCCATCGAATCCGCAGACCACTTCCTCACATACGCTTCGACGACTCTGCCGCCGCTGTCCCGGAAATCTTCAGTCCGTCTTCTCCACCCCTCGTCCTCGACGCTGCCGCAGCACTCCTGGAAACCCACAGGTTATCCTCTTCAGTTCTATCCCACGATGCTGCCTCTGAAATCCACGGGTCACTTTCTCCTTTGCTCTTAGACGACTCTGCTTCTCGGCCGGAAATCCAAAGGTCACTTTCTCCATCCCTCTTCGACGACGCTTCCGCTTCTCCTCTACCGGATATCCACAGGTCACCTCCTCCACCCTTCTTCGACGTCACTGCCGCTTCTCTCCATGGAACCCCCATCTAATCCTCCGTTGCACCCATCCACCCAGATTTCCAGACGCCATGCACAAGAAGCAGCTCGTTAGACCGGATGCTGAATGGGATAACTGTGGATCTCCCCGGGAACTCTATTGTGCTAGCAAAGATAGATTTGCTTCTGGAGACCATGCTAAATGTGGAGCAACGGATGATACATATGGATCAATGGATGGATCGAAGGATGGAGAAGATAGAGGCTAACATAGCGGGTATACATTATTTGCTCTGTGTTAATGCCCCTGTTTCCCCGACGCTGGAGCAAGGGGGTGACATGGATATGATGAATGGGACCTTCGACCCCCTTCCATCACCAAGCGCACCCACTCCACCAGAAGATGTAGTGTACATGTATGCCGTTGAGGAAGACATGACAACTCCGTCAAGACCACGCCAGGAGACAACACAGCGACCAAGACTGGAGGAAAGCTTCCTCCCAGACAACCTACCATCGCCCGTCGCCTCAAGCACACCCGCTCCCAAAAGACCTACATTCGCTCGCATCAATACGGTGCCCGACATCACCCTGTGCGATCTGCCACCGGCGCTCAGGGAGAAGTATAGGGTGATGAGTGCTGGTGCACCCCACAAGTATGCCATGTTACTTTTTAAGCACCATGTTCCCTACTTGTTGTACTGCGACTGGGCCTTCAAAGTGAACTACGAAGGAAATCGCATAAAAAGGCGCTTCCTGCCAATTTAAGAACGAACATTCTGGATGAAATGCGGCGCTTTTATCCAATTACAGATCCTGTAATGAAAGGCGTTCGAGACTGCATTAATGGCGTTTTGCGCAATGCAAGGAATCGGCCATGGACGGACAATGTGGAGGACTTTCTGTAAGACCATACTGTTGTGCTGAACTGTATTGTACTGTACTGTACATGTTTTGACCTGCTGTACTTGAATAAAGGAGATGTTGTGTGTTTTTTTTAATGTATTTATACAGAAATGTTTTAATTTGCTGTCCACACACACAGGACATGCACAATTCCAGTCCCTGAGGGCTGCAAACAGGCACTTTTTTCAAGGTTGTCCTGAAAACCTGCCCTGTTTGCTGCCCTCGAGGACTGTAGTGGTGCAGGTCTGACTGACAGTTTTGCACACCATCCCACTGTACTGTATATGTTTCTTTAATAAAGGAGATGTTTCGTTTGTATACTGTATTTTATGAATAAAGTTTTTTTTGTAATCACAGGTAAGACCATACTGTTGTGCTGAACTGTATTGTACTCTACATGATTTGACTTGCTGTACTTGAATAAAGGAGATGTTGTTGTGTGTTTTTTTACTTGTATTTATACAGAAATGATTTAACTTGCTGTCCACACGCACAGGACCTGCACAATTCCAGTCCCTGAGGGCCGCAAACAGGCACGGTTTTCAAAGGTTACCCTGAAAACCCGCCCTGTTTGCTGCCCTCAACGACTGTACTGGTACAGACTGTTTTGCACACTATCCCACTGTACAGTATATGTTTTGACTTGCCATTTTTTAATAAAGGAGAAGTTGCGTTTTGTTTATTTTATGAATAAAGAATTTGTTTTTAAAACATGTGACTGTAAACCATACTGACTGACTGTAAATGTTTTTACTTTCTATACATAAATGTTTTCATAACTGTAGCAGTAAACCATACACCTGTTGATGTTTTGAATTGCTGTGCACTTAAAATGTTTCTACATTGTACAGTATTTGTAAATAAATGTTTTTGTACTTACTCCACCAATAAAAGACCATGTTTATTTGTTTTACATTGTTCCATTTGCTCCTTTGCTACTGTAACAAAATACAGTGTTTCTAGAATGTTGAGACATACTGTACTGTATACTGTAGGCATGCTCAGTATATGAGTAGTAAAAAAAAATAGAATACACATTCTGTACTGTACTGTGTGTACTGGCACTGTATAGAAGACACATACTGTATGTACAGTACTGTAATACATGTAGAATAAATGCATAGTTTTTATTTTTTCGGGTTTATTACACAGTATACTGTATATAAAAAAAGTATAGTATACTGTACGGCCGGAAAACATCAGCATACTGTTTCAGGTACAGTATTCTATCCTAATCAATAACAACGGCCACTAAACTGTAGACTCCGGTACGTGGCTTTTTAAATCCGATTCAGCAATGTGCAGGCATTGTTACACAAAGCGATATTAGCCATAGAAATCCCTCCATTAGCCGTTTTCTTTTCTGAGGAAAAACAAAAAGAAAAGTTTTACTGTAATGGTCAGCCCCCTAAAGACGCTCCCAGCCAGTCCCACCAATAATTTTCTCGGGGGTGTCTCCTGTTCACTTGCGCACGCGCCTACCGTCGATGTAATGACACGCATATGCGTTTCAAGAATGTTCCAATGTGCATGCGCCTAGCGTTCCACCAATTGTTCAGTATCTGCAGTACAGTACTGTAGAAGCTGCTCAGCCAATGATAGTGCTTACAGGAGAATCGCTTGACTTTCGAATCGCACCGATATTGATACTGCATTGTCAAAATAAAAAAAACACGGAAAATAATACGGCAACAATACTAACAATACTCACCATAGAATTTCCCATTCAGCTGGTGCCGGCGCCGGTCCACTGCCAGTCCAGTGTTCTTGATCATCCACGTCGATAGTTTGCAGGGGGACTAGTCCACCTGTAGTCAGCTGATGAGGCTGGAAATTGCTTAGGTACATGCAAGCTTGATCGAAACTGCACGCAAAATCCGGCTCAGGCTTGCTGGATAGACAGCAAGGGTTGTCACTGATGGTGGGACCGTCATTGGAAGCCGTTGCTGATGCATTGCTTGGCATCGACAGTCGTTTCTTAGTTGGTTTTAACACGACCTTTCGCCTTTTGCCGTCATCATGATCATAGATACAGGAAAAATCCGGTGATACACACCAATACCTCCAACAAATTGTGGCTCAATACGATAAAAACAGGGATCGCTACATAACCTTTTCCTTATTGCACGCTTCCACGTATGAGGAGCTGGCGAAAATTTGTAAAAGTCATAGTTTTCGATAAAATACTGATAAATTTGAACAACTGTTGCCATCTTATCCTCTGTTGCATTAATCGCGGCCCATATCAAATACGCGTAACTTCTGTCGGGTTTTTGGAAAGCGGGCTGCACTTGAACACTCATGGCGGGCGGCGGGTCTCTGGAGAATACTGTAACCGAAACTGGTCTTTGTCTTTCTTTATTACTGTATGAAAAGCCTAAATTGATACATTTTTGTAACCTCTTCCTTCAGTCTCAAGGACAAGTTACAATAGCACACTGTGGTATCTTTTTTACACAAAACACCTGCAAGTCGACACATTACTGAAGCGCATGCGCATTACAATTCATGAATATCTGCCATCTGGCGGACACGCGAAGAATTGCAACCTATTAAATCCGAACCATTCTCAATAAACACATCAACCGCGCGTCAACCGTGCATGACCCGTGGCTGAGAACGCAAAATGAATGCGGCATGCTCCAGGTGAAGTGCGTCGCATTCCAGGAAAAAGCCAGGGGAAAACGGCGATGTGTTAGACTCAGATGAGCCGCAGCAGTAGGAATACTCATAGCATTGTGGCTGCTGCAACTCCAGTTGTGAGTACTGTCGCGACCGAGTTTATTTGAGCATTTTCCCGGTCTCGGCCGCGACAGTATCCTGGCGCGCACCGGGATGTCCCAGGCGCGCGCCGAAGCCTCGGAGGAGAGGCCCGCCGATCGGGGCTTCCCCCTCTCCTCATCGGGTCCGCCGGGTCCCCCGGAACGTCCCGCCACCGTCCTCACATCCGCGCGACACCAGGGCTCCCTCGGGGATCCCTGGGCACGCGTACAGGCGGCACAGGCACCCGATGACGCGTGACCGCGCATCGGTGATGCGCGGCATGCCGAGGGAGTGCGGCTCGCAAGCCGGGACATATCCCGGCTTGCGGAATGAGCCACACTCAAATAAAGTGTGCCGCCTGTGTATGCAACAGGAACCTGCTGAATATGCTGCTACTACCTGCTGGTCATCCTGTGTCAGAGCTACAGTACTTGTTACTGTTCCTCTGTCTTAGAAGAAACAGGTAGGACCGAGGATTTGCAGGCTATAGCATATTTGCTGGAGATTGAGCGCCAATTTGTCAGTAGCTATTTACTCTGTGTCATCGGCCTCAGGTCATTCTGTCTGTATACTGACAGAGACTTATGATGCTTCCTGTGCGCATGCCCAGCTGTTGTTTGAACAGGTGTGCGAGCAGAAGATGCAGCAGCATGGTTTGTGTGTGCAAGCAGGTCAGGTTGCTGGAGCAAGGCTCACTTCTAGCCTGTATTGGTCCGCCATGACAGGTTTTTAATCTGTCGATGGATCTAGTTCCAGCAGCACCATCTGAGATTGCTATGCCCAGCTGCTCTACTCCTTCCTTCTTGTCAGGAAATAGCCCTAAAATATATTTTCCTAGTTCTCCCTCTCTCCCAGTTCCTTTCTCTGTCCACTGGGTGTGCTACTGTTTTCTGTGTGCTCTGGGGTCCCCCTGTCTGCCTGTCCTCTTGTTGCTCCTGTTCTCTGTCCTTATAGTTCCTGTTTCCTGTTCCTCCCTTGCCTTTGTTTTGTGTCAGACTCCTATGCCATGCTTATGCCTCTAATCTGTTCCTGTACAGTCCTGTTTTGTATTTGAGTCCTGTTCATATTAAAGGCCCTTGCTATTTAGTGTAAGGAATCGGGGGCCACGGAAGTGCTGTATAGTGTAAGGAATCGGGGGCCATGTCCCCTGCGGCATGACCCTTCCTTACCCACTACCAGTACTGCAGCGGCTGCTGCCCCTGCCCCCCCCGTTGCATACCTTGAACTCTGCCACCATCATCTTGGATTCTGGCACTGGTGTTACAGACTCTCAGCTGTGCTCTACTACTTCCTGGTCTCTCAGCCACACACGAGCAGCTACTCGACACGCCTCCGCCATGCCCCTCCTCCGGATTGGTCACTGTCGCTTTAAATATCCTGCTTTGCCTTCACTTCCTTGCTCTGCATAACTCCTTGCTACCTGTGTTGCCTGGAACCTGTGTCGTGCTCTCTTGTGTTTATTGCTTTCAGCTACTGACCCGGCTCGTCTGCATACCCCCTCTGGCTCCTGAACTCGGCTTTCCTACAGACTACTCTAACCTCTAAGACCCTCGGACTCTGCTACAGATTTTAACTATGGAACTTTCTATATCCTTGGACTCGGCAAGTACTGACCATTCTTTATCTACATCCAGGCCTGGCTACGCTACTACACCACATCCCGGACATGCCCCCTCTGCTGTCAGTGCGAATACTCTACATCCCACCTCAGTACAGGGGACTGGTCTGGTCTGCGGGCTGCACAGCGTGACAACTAGATTGCCCCAGTCTGTTTCCTGCAACCAAGTCCCAGACCTGTCCCTGATCCCTAGTCTCAGTTCCTGCTCCCCTACCCAGTTCCTGCTCCCCTGTCCTGCTCCTGCCTTCCTGTTGTCGAACCCCTCATGTGACCCAGACGTTCCTGCTTGATACCTGCCTCTGACCTCTGGCTGTGACCCCAACATTCCTGTTTGCCGCCTGCCACCGACCTCAGCCCGTGACCCCAACAATTTTTTACTGCTCCCTATGTTCTGGCCAATGAGATCCTACCTTCTTCAGGATCTAGCTTGGGCTTAGGAAGTGTCATCAGTTGGGGATGTCGAGATTCAGGAGGTGGAACTGCAGGCAGGAGGAGTGGGTAGGTTATCAGTGAGCGCTTTAAGCATTGAGGAGGCTGCATCTGTGAGCTGGTCTGGCCCAAGGAGTGCATCAGTTAAAGTTGTACAGGGTGAGGGTGTCATCGGTGGTGCTGATGGTGATGGTGGCTCACCTGATGATCTTAGCGAGGTAGTCCTGGAGAAGGTGAGGTGGAGAAACACGGATGTGCATCTCAAAGATGTCATGGTGGTAGTCCCCAGTTTGACCTTCAGGGTATTCCTACTCTAGCTCACAGACACCACAGAGACACAGTCGTCTGCTCAGAGGATTCACTTCCATTGTGTGGCAATACTTCAAATTGCCTCAATGGCTCAGTGAGTGACTCTGGACACTTGTACACCAACCACTAGGAGTTGGAGAGGCAGCATCAGTGAACCTGTGGATCCTCATATGTCTCCAGACATGATAATCCTGCTACTGGACATCTTGGAAGAGTCGCCACCCCTACCACCCTCCAAAAGAGGCGTCACCCACTTCTTTTTTTTTTATCTTGGTGAAATCATGTTATGTACAGTAGAAGTCGGACATCAGATTCATCATGAAGGATTACATTGGGCTTTGATGATATTTTCTCTCTCTCTCTCTCTCTGACTGTGTGTGCTCAAATCAGACAAAGTCCTGTCCAAGTCATGTGTCAAGTTTATCAACCTAAATGTTGCATTGTTGGCTGATGAAGCAGTCGATTTATTTTATAAAGGTTAGATCTGTGGTACCAGAATTCTAGTGGTTTTTTTTTTTTTAACTTTCTTTTTATTTATTTTCAAAACATATTATATTCATGACATTACATTATTCTGTCCTGGTGGACAGACTCTTTAACAGACTTACAACATTGAACCGACGTGGGGAGACGACAGGACGTAGAGAGATGGGGGGACAGGGAGTAAAGGGGGGGGGGAAGAAATAAGGGGGGGGATTAGGGAGGGCTAACAACTTTATATCTTGCGTCTCTTTGTACGAGGGTTGGTCATCCTCGACTTTCTCTGTTGCGACTCTTTCTCTGTCTCTGTTGCGACTCTCCCTTCTATAATAGGGATTGAGGGTTTCCCGCTTTTTCCCGCCTACTGGTACGGGGGTGATTATCGACGAATCCCTACATCCAATTTGTCTTTTACACTGCTCATCCAAGGAGAACTCATTTTAACCTATCAAAGCCAGACGGTGGTATTACTCACCCCGGGGATATCTGTCTGGGCTAGCCATGGTAGCCAGACTTTTTGGAATTTTGAGCCAGTGTCATTAACCAGGCTTGTTAATTTTTCCATCTGGAATACGAAACAAATTCGATTTCTAATTTTGTCTATCGATGGAATTGCGTTCTGGTACCACAGTGCTGCAGTCTCGCATCTCATAGCTGTTGCAAAATGCGTTATTAGTTTGTTTCCCGTTCGTGAGACTTCGTCTGTGGGTTTGCCTAATAGGAACAGCCACGGGTCTAGCTGGATTTGGAGGCCCAAGAATCCCTATAGCCAATCTTGAATCTGTTGCCATACTGGCATAAGCTTCGGGCAGGACCACAGCATGTGTACCAGATCCTCCGGTTCCCCGCACTGCCGTGGGCAGAGTGGGGAAGCGCCTTTGATAAATTTAGCTAATCGGGTTGGGGTGAGGTACCACCTCAATAATACCTTATATGAGTTCTCCTTCAATGTTGTGCAAATCGAGCTACTCGCTGCTGCTTGAAAAATAGCTTTCCAGTCCTCGTGCTCTAGTGTTTCGTGCAAGTCTGCCTCCCATTGACTCATAAATCTGGGTCTGTTGGTGTCGTCTTTGTCTGAACCGACCACATTTCTGTATAGCGTGGAGATCAGTCCCCGCGTGTCTGTGCCCCGCACGCAGAGCCGTTCAAAATTCGTTAAGGGTGGTCTCACCGTGTGTGTATTGTAAAATGCCCTGACCTGGAGGTATCTAAGAAATTCTGTGTTGGGAATGCCTATTTCCGACTTTAATTGGTCAAATGTTTTAATAGTGTTGTTGCCCTCCAGGTCTTTCAATTGATTAACCCCTAATTGTCTCCAGAGCCTGAAATTTTCCCCCTCCAGCCCAGGAGCAAAATCCGGGTTACCATACAGAGGTGCCATAAATGTATGTTTAGAAGTCAATGAGCCGCTATGTTTAGACCCCTCCCAGACCGAGAGTGAGTTGAGCACCGATGCCAAAGGCTCTTTTATAGCTTTCACCCTTGTCCTCGGATACCAGATTAGATCCCTGAGCTCCAGTGGGGCACACAGCTCTCTCTCCAGTGCCACCCACCTTCGTAGCCCTGGGTCTCCGTGCCATTGTGTAATTTGGCACAACTGCGCCGCTTTATAATAGGACAACACGCATGGCACTGCCAGCCCTCCCGCCTCTTTGGGTTTGTGCATAATAGCTGCTTTGACCCTCGGTTGTTTGCCGTTCCATATAAATTTAGTATTAGAGTTTTGTAAATCTTTGATCTCTGATCTCACTACGGGTATAGGATGCGTTTGAAACAGATAGATTATCCGGGGGAGAATGTTCATCTTAACGCTGTACTGCACCGACACACTTTATTCGAGCAAATACCCAGTATGTACCTGGCAGATACCTGGAATGCGCCGCTCCTCACCTCTGACAAGCCCCGTTGCGTTTGCCTTCCCAGCCTGGGTTCATGCCTGGCTGACGGGCGGCTGATCTGTTAAATGATAATGATTAGGATTTAATAGACTGCAATGCTTCGCGTGTCTACCAGATGGCATAAATTCATGAATTGTAATGCAGTATATATATATATATACTGTGCAGTATTGCAGCCAGCGGGAATAAAATGCTTCAATCCCTGCCTGGAAAATACCTCAATGCACTCGCGCTGAAAACAGTCACAAACCTCAATACACCCGGGTATACCCGAATTCGTGGGACTAGCCGAGCTCGAATAAAGTGTGTCGCCAGTGTATATGCGTCCAGCCATGAAATACCAAATGCCGACCTGTCTCTAAATTCCTTTTCTAGAGTCTTCAATAGACTGGGATAATTGGCTTGATATAGGGAAGCTATACTTTTTGTAAGATACACCCCCCGGTATTTTATGGACTTGGGCTGCCATTTAAACTCAAAATTGAGTTCTAGTAATTTCTGCATCTCATCAGGGATGTTCAAGCCTATCGCCTCAGTTTTCGTCTGGTTGATCTTGAAACCTGAGATCTGATTGAACCGCCCCAAGAGCGCAAACAGATTGGGGAGGGAGGTGAGCGGCTTGGTAATTGTCAAGATAATGTCGTCTGCATATAACGCTATCTTGTGTTCCTGCGAATGTATTTGGACCCCCATAATGTCTCTATTACTACGTATGTGTGCTGCTAGTGGTTCAATGCATAAGGCGATAAGCAGGGGAGATAACGGGCACCCCTGCCTCGTCCCACTTTTAATTGGAAACAGCTCTGAGGGGAAGCCTTGGTGCATCACCTTCGCTGCCGGTGCTGAATATAATGCTTTTATTGCTCTGAGGATCTTTTCCCCGAATCCAAATGCCCCAAGCGTGGTCTCCATGTATGGCCAGTTGATCCTGTCAAAGGCTTTCTCCGCGTCTAGACTTAACACCAGGCTCCGAACCTTGTTGGCGTTGACAAAAGCTACTATATCAATTACTCTTCTAGTTTTGTCGGCCGCTTGTCGATCTCTAATAAAGCCAACCTGGTCCGGATGGATCAGTCCCGGCAGGACGACGCTTAATCTATTGGCCAGCAGTTTAGAATAGATTTTGACATCCGAATTTATCAATGAGATCGGCCTGTAGCTTTGGCAATTTGTGGGATCTTTGTCTTTTTTGTATATCTAGGAGATTGACACCTGGAGCATCTGCCCCAGGAAAGGCTCACCCGCCAAGACCCCATTGTATAGCCGGAGCATATGAGGGGCTAATGTGTCTATGAATTTTTTATAGTATAGGTTGGAGAACCCATCCGGGCCCGGGGTCTTGGAGGACTTCAAGCTTTTGACTACAGCCGTCAGTTCCTCTCGTGTGAAATCCCCCTGTATTGCCTCCCTCTCCAATCTGCCCAACTGTGGCAGTGCAGCTTCAGATAGAAACTCTTGTAATATGCCTGTCGTCTTCGCATTATGTGTCACCTTCTCCCCGTTATACAGCTGTGCATAATATTGTCGAAACTCCTCAACTATAAATTTGGGGTTAGAGGAAGTCTCCCCTGATTTAGTTCTGATTGACTGTATATTATAATTCGGTTGCCTATTGCGAAGTCGGGTGGCTAGCATCGTGTCCGGCTTGTTGGCTTTCTCATAAAATTTTCTATGTGTCCAACTCAGGTCCCTCTCGGCCCTGGAGGTGAGGAGGAGGCCAAGCTCAGTCCTTACGTCCTTCAGCTCCTTTAGGGTATCCCCTCTGCCTGATCGGTTATGCAGTACAGAGAGATCATGTAACCTCCTGTATAATTGTGCAGATTTGGCATTTCTCTGTTTTTCCTTTTGGCTGCTATGCTTATCAGCACCCCCCTCATCGTGGCTTTGTGAGCCTCCCACAGCAACGTGTGGATTCCACACTGCCCAGGTTGGTCTGAAAAAATTGTTTAATCTCCTCCTTAACTACTTTCTCTAATTCTGGTATAAAATCAGTGATTCGTTAAGTTTCCAGTTTGCTCCCAGGCTATTAGGCCTAATTTGTGTGCATCTCAGCTCTACTGATGCATGATCCGACCACGTAATGTCGTGGATTTTGGAGTCGGAGATCTGTGGGACCATTCTACTAGACACGAAGAAGTGGTCAATTCTGCTGTAGCTGTCATGTGGGTTCGAGTAGAAAGTATAACTCTGCTCACCGGGGTGTTGTTCCCTCCAGATGTCTATCAGACTCCCTCTCCCGGGGTGTTGTTCCCTCCAGATGTCTATCAGACTCCCTCTCCCGGGGTGTTGTTCCCTCCAGATGTCTATCAGACTCCCTCTCCTAAGGCCTTCCAACAGAGGGCCATTCCCCGCTTGTCTGTGTTTTTGCTGTCGTGGTGTTCGATCTACTCTGGGGTCTAACACCTTGTTAAAGTCCCCTGCTAGAATTATGTTCCCCTCTGCCCATCTTTGCAACGTCAGGAAAAACTCGTTAAAGAATTGCGGTTCATTCTCACATGGTGCATATACACAGGCTAACGTAATCCTACACTGCTGTAGAAGCCCTACTAAGATGAGGTATCTCCCCTTTACGTCTCTTTTAACTTTTTCTACCTGAAACGGGAGTCTATTACTGAATACAATTGACACCCCTTTCTTTTTCTCCTTAGCGGAGGCCAGGAAGAACTGTCGGTATCCTTTGTCCAGGAAACTGGGGCTACTTTGTGTACTAAAATGAGTCTCCTGTAGGAAAACTACATCTGCATTCCTCTTTTTAAATTCTGAGAAAGCTACCCTGTGTTTTTTTGGGTTGTTGAACCCCTTAACATTCTGGGAGATCTGATCTGGGAGATCAGTGTTACAGCGTGTGGGGTGTGTGTTCCTGTGTGTGCTTTGGGGCAAGTTCTTACCCAAGGGAGCTTGTTTTGGTAGGTGGTGACTTCTTTGGTGATGATTCACCCGCGCACTTGGTCCTCCATGGTGGGGGTAGGGTACATTGAGGGAAGGAGACACTGGGGAAAAGCAAGGGGAACAACAAACATGTAAACAAATAGAAAGAACCTTGGTAGCCTCTAGGGGCCCCAGGTTCATTGCCCGGTAGTAACTCCGCCTCTCTGGACCCACCTCCCTCCCAGTCCAGAGCCATGGTCTCCAATGCCGACCATGTATTCCCGGGACTTTTACAGGGATGCGGGGGACACCCACGCCCCTGTCACCGAAGCGCATGCCTGCGGGTAGGAATAGTGGTGTACTCCCATCCACCCGCCGGCAATCACCGTCCATCTTCACGCCTGCCACCTCTCAACCCGGTGGTATTCCACTACATAACAGAGTCTTAATATGCCTGTCCTCTAGCCTCCCTGGGGGACCCCTCTGTCCTCGAGTACCCCCTGCCTGCTGCCGTCTTTTACGGTTCTCATCTGGGGACCCATCGAACTGCCCCTCCTCTGAGCTGGTGTATCTCTGCCCCCTCCGCTGCTGGGCTCCCCAGGCCTCCTATCTGCCTGACTACCCCATTCCCTTCTCCCGCAGGGGTCGCGCTCTCCTCTTCTTGGGCCCTCGCCTGTTGTATGTGCCCTATGCTCCTGCGGGGTCTCATCCTGAGTCGTGTCTCTCCCTCCCCTAGTGCCTACTATGTCTTAGCCTCCCTTATTCTGTGGTGTGGGTGTGGGGGGGGAGCGGGGGGGGGGGGCTCCACTGCTCGGCGGTACCATCCAGATCACTGTCTGGCTTATATGCCTAATAAATAAATAATTATTTTGCTACTGGCCCTTTTTTCATTTTTATTAGCAGTGCTCTACTTTTTTCTTCCCTGTTCCGTCCAGATCACTGTTCCCCTCTCCGGCAGTGGAATTCGCGTACCCCTGCTGGAGTGGAGTCCCCGGCACTGCAGTTCCGGTTCGTCATCACTTCCGCATCCGGGTCTCCTCTCTTCTGCCACGTCACATCCACCTCCGCTGCCCCATCCCGTCATTCGGAGGCTGGCTGTGGGCAGGGGCGGACGTCCCCATGGGCATGCTCGTGCTGCTCCACACTCCGTCCCGCCAAATCCTCAGCCACCATGGATATCGGCCCGCCGACCGCCCTTCTTCATCAGGTAAGTCCCAGAGCGCCATTTTACTTTGCTTTTGGAGGCAACTTTCAGCGACTTTGCTTTATACGATGTAGGGGTAGTTTCTCTTCACTGGAGTTCCTGTCGTGCTACTTTTGTAGTCCGCCCAGGCTTGCGGTCCAAACTAAGCCATTCTGGCAAAAAAAACTTTAACTTGAAACGTAACTCGTTAACTTTGTGGATCATCTGCCATCTCCGCTGGGGATTACTGGGTGTCGGGGGCAGCCCTATCTTTGCGACGTTCTGTCGAAGTAGACACAGTTTCCCATTATGCTACCCGTGGCCGCCGTGTCTCTGGGCCCCCCGCTTCAGGCACTTCAGCAGCAATTCCCAGTTTTTTGAGGAAGGCCTTTCCATCTGCTGGGTGTTTCAACACGTGGGGGCAGCCATTTCGTATAACCACGAGGGCAAAAAGGAATGCCCAGCGGTAGCGGACCTCTCTGTCCCTCAGTACCCTAGTGACGGGCTGCAGGGCCCGTCGCCATGCCAGTGTTAACGGGGAAAGGTCTTGATAGACTGAAAGTGAGAGACCCTCGAAGGACACCGTGGGGGTTGATCGAGTGATTTTACTGATCTCCTCTTTAGTCTTGTAATGATGCTTTATTAGGCTATTAATAAGGCTTTAGGATCACATCTTGCCGGGCATGATAGAGGTCATCCATCTGCTTATTAGCTCCTCTGGGTCAAGGATCTCCTCAGGGATACCCCTGATCCTCAGGTTATTACGCCGGTCTCGGTTTTCACCGTCCTCTTGCCGGTCCTCCAGCTCTGCCACGCTGGCCTCCAGGTCCCCCAACCTTTTGCTCGTTTCACCATGGCATCGTGCGCTCTCCACCATCTTTTCCTCAAGTTCATTGGTGCGTGCCCCAATTTGCTGAATGTCCTTACGGAGGCCCTCAACCTCTCCTCTGAAAAATGTTTTTAAGTCACTGAGGAGCCTGGCTATTTCTTTCTTTATCACGCCGGTTTGCTCCGATGATGCCCCCTCCACCTCTGGGGCAGAATCCAAATCTGACACTGCCGGGGTCCCCTCCGGCCGTGCTTGCTTTCCCTCAGTGAAATAGGAGCGCACGCCCGTCTTGCGTTTGTTTTTCAGCTGAGTTGTCGCCATGACCCCTTGTGTTTAGTATGTTCTTAATCAGTGCGAGTTCACGGTCCCAATGCTGTGTTTGGATCTTGGGTGGCTGCGCCGAAAATTCCTGTAATTAGCTTGTAAATGCCGACAGGTGCTTTACACCTCCTGCACCATACCCGCCGCGCATGCGCCTCGGAATCCTATTGTTTTTAACGGAACAAATAGGAAAAAGACAGCCACATTAACAAAGAATAAAAGCAATCAAAATGTAACAAGTGCACTGCAACTGAAATATACTGTAGTGCCGACGAGTATTCTAAAACAAATCTGGGGCAATCACCAACAAGACCCAGGTACATGCTGAGTACATGCTGGGTACATGCTGCAACATTTCAGTTACATTTCGGCAGACAGACTAATGGCCCATCGGATTAACAGCGGGTGTCCCTGGCAGTCCCATTCAAACTGAATGTGACTGCCAGGGACCCTTGCTGTGTTAATCCGATGGGCCATTTGCTCTGCAGAAATATCACTGAAATGTTGCAGCATGTACCCAGCATGTTCCTGATTCTTGTTGGTGATAGCCCCAGATTTTCCAAGGCAAGTTTTAGGCAAGTTTTAGAATACTCGTCGGCGCACCTGTTCACTGTACTAAATCAGGGAAGGATGTTAAAAGTAAAATAATCCAAATGGGGGTTTACCATCCACCCCATCTCTAACACCAACTAGAAGTGAGGCAAACTCTAAACCGACCCAGTGGACTCGGTGTGGGTGTGCTATTCCCGTATACGGGAGTGTACCAGTACCCGGAACAACACCATGATGCTCATTGTAACCTCCGCCACTGCTTCCTGGTCTTACATAAATGCCTTGGCTAATGCAGGGAGCAGGAACGTCACTCGTTGCCAGTGGCCACTGACCAGTAGTATTACTGGGCAAAAGATTAGTGACGACCATTCTAAGTGTGAGTTGTGGGCGACCGCATCTGGAGACTTGCAGGAGGTGGGGAATAAGGAGAGGGGAATAGAAGCAACTCTGCCGCAACTATTTGTGCTCGCGTCTCCTACTCTGGTGGAGTCACACATAAGCAGCTTTGAGCAGCATTGAGAAGTTTAATTTCATGCTCCTCTGTTGTCAGTGAGAGCATCAGTTTCCTCTCTGCTATGTTGAGATGGAGAGACTTCTGAAATTCCACCCGGTCATTATATATAATAAATTATATATATATCAAAAATATTTTGAGCAACAAAACACGTGACTTAAGGGAGTGACAGATGTTGCTGGGTCATTGAGTCACACCTTGAGTCATTAGCCATATCTTAATTTTAGGACATACAAATGGTAAGCAAATCAAGCACTGTGACAACTGCCAACCTAGATATTACGCGAATGTTGGCTGCTGGCCAGCCTGCAGTGTCTAGTGTCAATTCCACCTGAGATGTTATGGAACTGCCTGGCATGGAAAAGCAGTTTGGGTACTTGCTTGTTTGGATTCCCACTAGATGATCAAAATAAAATAGAATGCCATTTTTAATCTTTGAAAATGAGATAATGATAATGATGACAGCAGGCACACAGTGACACTGACAGACTCCGTGACTACTGGCAGGCAAGTCTGAGACGGGGATTAATTATATAGCTGCAAAGCATAGCTACGTTTATTTTATCTCAGTCAGCCTCTAGGACCAGTTAATTAATTATTCCTGTTGTTACTAACTTACTGCATTCAGAGTCAGACAGTCACTCAATTATACCAGAATAGTGGCAGTGGAGTGGACAATGCATTAATTCCCACAGATACAAATGTAGCAAGACTTACTGTCCTTGTGGCCGCTGTAATTATTTTTTTCTTAATAAAAAAAATAGGGTCCGATTGCAGCCTCTCCACGGCAACAAGGACAGCAAGTTTTGTGGCCTGGAAGGATTAATGCTTAGGGGTTCCATACAGTTGAATGAGACCACGCAGCGTTATCATTGGTATTAAGATACCTAATGAATAAATCCAAGTCATCACGTGTCCAAAGACCAAATGATTAAAATATCATCGATGTATCGCCGGTAATACTTTAAATATTTCCTATAAGCATCATTATTCCAGACAACATCAAGTTCCCATTTACCCAAGAAAAGACCAGCATAATTAGGAGCAAAATGGGTCCCCATGGCCGTCCCAGTGGTCTGGAGATATAAGTGCCCTTCAAAAGAAAAATAATTGTGTTGAAGTAATTTGTGAGGGTTCTGTAAACAAGAAAACAAAATAAGAGGAATCCTTAAAAAAAACATTGGGATATCCTAAAAATGGATCCCATTTTACAAGATACAATAACTACAAATCCCAAAATAACATTCAGAAAAGCTAAGAATTTCCTTCTCCAAACACCCTGGGAAGTAAATCACATGGAAGGCTGAATAAGCTTATTGAATTGGCCCCATTTTTGAAATAAATAATGTATGGTCCTTAGCTCACTAGGAGTCATCATTTTATCTACCCTACAATGACGCACTCTCTGTTTTTTCTTTCCAATTAGGAGGTGTTTCAGTCAACTTGGTTGATTTTTGGTTATGGGTTATCAGTGTATTCTTGGAAAGTTCATTAAGAGTCCTGTAAAAAATTATTTAAAAATTATGTGATGACTATGTACACATTGGATTGTTTATGTAATATATTTGTATTATATAAGGTTCTAGTATGGTTTTTATTACATTCATTTTCTGTTAGTAGTCAAGATTTATGCTACCATTACAATCAATTGTGTTTGGGAAGGTATATAAATACTGTATAAAAAATATATGTATAAAAAATATAGAAAAAATATATTATACATCATATTGAAAAAAAATAAAAATAAAAAAAAAATATATATATATATATATATATATATATATATAAATATATATATATATATTTATTTTTCAATATGATGTATAATATATTTTTTATATATTTTTTATACATATATTTTTTATGTATATTTTTTATGTATATCTTTCATTATATATTTGATTTATAGGGTAATATAATAACAAAGACAAAGTGCGAGTTGTATAGCGCTGTTCTAAATATAATAACTGTATATCAGTGATTACCACTCTGTCAATATAGAAAAGTGATTAAAATAAATTGGGCTGCCAACTAAAAACACTAACTACCCAAAGTAAGTGAAATAAACCAAGAAAACAGATAATATGGGCGCCCTTGCATCTATAACAAGGTTTGTGATAGATGAAAAAAACATATATTAAATAAATGTGACAAAAATTGCTGAAACAGTTCCCATAAATTTCATTGGATGTAGAAAACTGGAACCAGTCATCATTAGCACTGTCAATTATGTCACATTCCTATAGTAACAAGTACTGATATAATATTGGCAGTTTTTATATCATTGAGCCAAGGATCCTGCGAGCTTAGCTCTGATCCTTGCAGATTAAATGCAAGCTGCGATGGGTTGGAAATATTTCTAATTTACCATCTCTTGCAAGTTTGTATATATATATATATATATATATAAATATATATATATATTAATATATTTATTGTTCACAGGCAACTAATCCTTTCACATATGGATTTATAAGGTGTCCTAAGTGTTTTATATGTGTGTTATTTTGTTTGTGGGTTTTTTGTTTACATTATGTTTAGCTAGTCAATTGTCGTTTGTATGTAACTGATTGGAAGGTTGGGCTATTGTACCCAGACGGTGATTCTCATTGTTTGATGTACTAACCTACATAGGTATTTAAACATCACCATTAGATCACATGACTAACCCCTGAAGAAGTGTCATTTGACACGAAACGCGTAGGTGACGTCATACGCAGCGACGTTACGTCCGTGACGACGGACTTCCACGCTGCAGCCTAGAGACACCACTGTAACGCCTGTATGTCCGCAGACCTGGCCAGTCCCCAGTACTGAGGTGGGTAAGGTTATAACACGCACCCACAGCAGTGAGGGCATGCCCGAAGTGTGGTAGTGCGTGGCGGGCCTGTTGAGAAAAGGTTAACAGATACTTGCAATGTCCAGGATTTTAGAGTTTGGGTAGTAATGTCCGTGTGCCAGAGTTCAGGGGTAACAGAGAGCAGCGTAATCAAGTCCATAAACCAGTGTTCGAGGATAGTAGAAGGCAGTGTAAACGTATCCGAATGCAGGGTTCAAGGGCAGGAGAAAGCAGGGTAATCCAATTCAAAGCAGAGTTCAAGCCAGGGAGATCCAAAGGTAAACAGGGACAGGAACCAGCACTGAAAGAGACAGGAGAGCCAAGCAGAGAGACTGCACACACAGGGGTCACAAGATTCTATGCCGAGCAATGAGCTAGAGGACAGACAGGGATTATAAAGGAGGGAGCACCAATGGGAGAGAGAGGAGGAGCAGGGAGTAGAGTGGGGTTGTTGCAGAGATAGGTCAGAAGGAGTGAGGGAGGAGACAGGTAAATCAGACAGGGAAATAGTGTGCAAGCTATGAGGGGCGGAACCAGGGCTCAGGGAAGACCTACAAGTGGAGCGTGTGCGCGCGCCTTCTGTAAGGGCTGGGTGCGTGCTCACATTGTGTGCCAGGGAGCGTGAGTAGCATCGCACCTCGGGGGCGCTCGCCACGGACGGCGAGTGGGCAGGAGGCACAGCTGAAGGAGGTAACGTGATGGGAGAGGGAATAGAGAGGCGCCGCGTGCACTGAGTGCCGCGGGAGGGATCGGGTGTTTGGGGATAAGTGCGCACCTTGCGGGGAATGCATGTGACAGCTGGGCGTGCGTCCGGACAGGTCGCAGAGGAATGGGTGCGGGAGGAGGAAGGGAGAGATGAACGAGGAGGCAGAGGAGAAAGGTCAGAGGCAGGGAGAACAGGAGTGACGGGGACACATTGGGAAGCAGGAATCCCCTGAACCTTGAGGATCGATCACCGGGCGATCCTGCCATGGCTTCTGGGGGAATTTTCGATGAAATTGCCAGAGGAGTTTGGGGGCGTGAATATGACGAGAAGGAATCCATGAACGCTCCTCTGAACCATACCCCTTCCAATGAACGAGGAACTGTAAGTTGTTTCGGGACCAACGGGAGTTGATTATGGAATGAACCTCATATTCCTGCTGTCCGTGGATGGTGACAGGGTTTGGTTTTCAGGAACGGTCCGGAAAGTGGGAGCTTTGGATGAAAGGTTTGAGCAGGGACACATGGAAAACAGAAGGAATCCTCATGGTGGGAGGAAATGCCAGACGGTATGCGACCGGATTGATCCTCTGCAGTATCTTGAAGGGACCCAAGACTCTCGAGGACAATTTCAGAGATGGGGTCTTGAGCCTTATATTTTTTTAGGACAACCACACTCTGTCTCCGGGTTTAAACGAAGAACCCAGTTGGCGTCGTCGATCTGCCGTTGTTTTTTGTCTTGAGACGGCAGTTTGTAGAGTCTTCAGAATCCTACTCCAAGAGTTTTGAAGAGTAGAGACATGAGAATCCGCTGCGGGAACACCAGAAGGGGAAGAGGAGAGTGGAAGACTGCTAGGGTGGAATCCAAAATTAATGAAGAAAGGGGACTCTTGCGTAGATTCATTTTTAAGAGAGTTAATTGCAAACTCGGCCCATGGTAAAAGAACCACCCAGTTGTCTTTAGACTCAGAGACGAAACATCTGAGATACTGCTCTAAGGTCTGATTCATTCTTTCTGTTTGACCGTTGGTCTGAGGGTGATAACCAGAAGAAAATAGAAATCCCAAGTCTCTGAGAAAACGCACGCCAAAATTTAGAGATGAATTGAGAACCTCTGTCAGAAACGATTGTATAGGAACACCGTGTAATCTGAAAATTTCTTTTGAAAAAATATCAGCCAAAGTAGCAGAATTAGGGCGGCCCTTGAGGGGAAAAAAGTGTGAATGCTTGGAAAATCTATCTACGACAACAAGAATGGTATTCATTCCTTTAGAATTGGGAAGCTCAACAATAAAGTCCATAGAGATATGTTTCCAAGGTTGCTCCGAAATGGAAAGAGGCATGAGAAGACCAGAAGGTTTGTGATGAGCGGATTTACTCTGGGCACAGACCGGACAAGCTTTGGTGAAATCAAAAATGTCCTTGTTCATCTCAGGCCACCAAAAGGTCCGTTTAATAAGATCCGCTGTTCTCTTGAAGCCTGGATGGCCGGCTGATCTGGAGGAATGTCCCCAAAGTAGAATTTTGTGACGGAAACTTGGAGCTGCGTATAAACGTCCCTCTAGCACCTTAAGTCTCCTGGGAATGTGAACCTGGACTTTGTTGATTTCATCCAAAATATCAAAATTGTTGGCAGAAATTATGCACTTGGCGGGGACAATAGATTCAGCGGATTCATTGGAGTCGTTCTCCGTGGCGAACTGGCGAGAGAGAGCGTCTGCTTTGATATTTTTGGTACCGGGAATATAAGAAATTGTATAGTTGAAACAGGAGAAAAACAGAGACCAACGAGCCTGACAAGATCCTAAACGTCGAGCCCCCTCAATATACAGTAAATTTTTGTGATCAGTGAGGATGGCAACAGGTTCCTTGGTACCTTCGAGAAGATGTCTCCATTCCTGAAGAGCCAACTTAAAGGCCAGTAGCTCATGATTCCCAACATCATAATTACTCTCGGCTGACGAGAATTTCCGAGAAAAAAAAACGCAGGAGTGGAGCTTCTCCTGGGGAGAGGATCTTTGAGAGAGTACTGCACCGGCTCCTACATCAGAGGCGTTAACTTCTAACGTGAAGGGAAGCGACGTATCAGGATGTCGTAGGATGGGTGCAGAGACGAAGGGCTCTTTGAGAAACTCGAAGGTGTCAATGGCTTCGGGAGACCAAGTCGTAGGGTCAGCACCCTTTTTAGGCCGAGTCCATAGAAGGACAGGCCGCGCTGAGCCGTGCAGATGCTCCGCGCTGAGCCACTGCATCCTCAATGAGGATGCCTTGAGAGGGGGCTCACGCGAGCGTCCGCAGGCGTGCTGAGGAGTTGGATTTTTCAGCTGGCAGTCAAGCTGTTTTTCAGCGTGCTGTTGGCTGAAAACATCGAATCAGCGCGGAGCAGTGTCAAGGTCACGGCGCTGTGACGTCGGCGCCGTGATGTTGACGTCGGTGCGTCACGGGCTATTGGCCCAGTGACGTCACTGCCCCGCCTCCCTCAGTCTCCCCCCGCCTCCGATCGCGCCCGCTGGCTCGCCTGCATGGGCATGAAATCGCGCAGATTTAAGCAGGCATGAAATCGCGCAGATTTTAGCAGGCGAGCCTCAGCGTCAGCGCGGCTCCGAACTCCTCACCCCTCTATGGCCCCAGCCTTAGTCAGGGCGGTGATGGGTAGCGCAATGGAAGAAAAATTATGGATGAACTTCCGGTAATAATTGGTATAGCCAAGAAAGCGCTGCACGACCTTGAGAGAATTCGGCAGCGGCCTGTCGAGGACAGACTTCAATTTTTCTGGGTCCATAGAAAAACCTTGGTTAGAGATAATATAGCCTAGGAAGGCTGTGGACGTTTGGTGGAACAAACATTTCTCCATCTTGGCGTATAGGCGATTAGCACGAAGCCTAGAGAGTACCAGTTTGGTATGGCGAATGTGCTCTTCCAAATCTTTAGAAAAATGAAAATGTCATCCAAATATAAGATAACAAATGTTCCTAACACGTCCCGGAAGATATCGTTCATGAACTCTTGGAAAACGGCAGGAGCATTGCATTGCCCGAAGGGCATCACTAGATACTCATAATGTCCAGATCGCGTATTAAATGCGGTTTTCCATTCATCCCCTTCTCTTATACGGATGAGATTATAGGCCCCTCTTAAATCGAGTTTGGAGAAGACAGAGGCTCCTTGTAGACGGTCGAAAAATTCAGAAATTAGGGGAAGAGGATAACGTTTTTTTACCGTAATTTTGTTGAGTCCGCGAAAGTCGATACAGGGTCTTAGGGATCCATCCTTCTTCACGAAGAAGCCTGCCCCAAATTTTCTTGGATGTAAGATGTCATAGCCTCAGTTTCAGGAACGGATAAAGAATATGACTACGACTTCGGGAGGATGGTTCCTGGAATTAAATCAATCGGACAATTGTAGGGACGATGGGGAGGCAATACCTCAGCTTGAACTTTATTGAAAACATCCAGGAACTCGTGATACACCTTCGGCAGAATAGATAGGTTGGAAGGAACGGAATCCAAACCAGTGAGCACAGCAGCAGGCAGAGTGGTAGGCAGAGGCTCAGGCGAAGAAGACCATTGTAAAAGGTAAGGTATCGGTCCAATCTATGCACGGATTGTGGAGCTGCAGCCAAGCAATCCTAGAATGACCTGAACGGTGGGAGAATGGAAGACATAAAAAACTATTACCTCCTTATGGCCATCTGCCGTGGTCAACGTAAGAGGAATGGACTCCCAGATAATGAAAGCTGGCTGAAGTGGACGTCCATCGATAGCTTCAAGTCCAATGGGTGCTTTTCTCTTGACCAGAGGGATTTGATTCTCAGAGGCGAAGGTGTGATCCAAGAAGTTGCCGCCAGAACCGGAGTCAATGAAAGCTTTTACTTCTAATAGAAGATTAGGGCCCATCAGCGTTACAGGAAGCAAGAGTTTCTTTGTGAGGTCCTTAGGGAGAGAGGGGCAAGAAGAGATTGTACCCAGCAAAATCCCCTCTACCTTTACTGGGTGTTCCCGTTTTTTGGCTTCAGGGGACAGTTCTGGAGCCGATGTTCTGTGGAACCACAATAGAAACAGAGACACTTCTGACGACGTCTCATTCTCTCCACAGCCCGTAGTTGTAGGCTACCGATTTGCATCGGTTCAGGAGCGTCCAAAGCAAGGAAGGGCGAAGCAGGAGATCTGTGAGAGACAGAGGAAGGAGGAAGAGAACGGGAACAGTGTCGCTCGTGACGTCGTTCTTGGATAAGTTGATCCATACGTATGCTTAGAGTAATAAGTTGTTCCAGAGAGGATGGCCGGGCGTGAGTTGCGAGATCATCTTTTAATGTATCAGACAGACCGTGCCAGTATGCTGCGGCAAGTGCCTCGTCATTCCATTGAGTTTCTGCGGCAAGAGTGCGGAACTCTATAGCATATTTAGCAGCCGATCTTCGTGCCTGTGAGATGTGAAATAAAGAAAAGGAAGCCGTCTCCCGGCGTGCAGGATTGTCAAACACTTGTTGGAATGCATGCCTAAATTTAGGGTAATCTTGGGTCAACTCAGGTTTGTGCTCCCAAAGGGGAGAAGCCCAAGCGCGGGCTTCGCCGGTTAGTAAGGCGTAAATGTAGGCCACCTTGGTACGGCCGTAGGAAAGAGAGAGGGGACATTTCAAATTGCACCTCGCATTGGTTTAGGAATCCACGGCAAGCGAGCGGGTCCCCATCATACTGGTTGGGAGGTGGTATACGTGGTCCTGAGTTACCATAGGACACTGAGACAGGAGGTGATGGAGCCACTGGGGTTTCCTGGAGAGACAGGTTAGCAAGCTGCTGCGAACTGTTAACTGGCTACTGACAAATTGTAAATGTTCCAAGGAAACGCCTTGGCCCACCTTGGGGGGGTCTGCATTTATTGGGCTCTGCATAATGTAACACCTGTATGCCCGCAGACCTGGCCAATCCCCAGAACTGAGGTGGGTAAGGTTATAACACGCACCCACAGCAGTGAGTATGGTAGTGCGTTGCCGGGCCTGTTGAGAAAAGGTTAACAGATACTTGCAATATCCAGGGTCTTAGAGTTTGGGTAGTAATGTCCGTGTGCCAGAGTTCAGGGGTAACAGAGAGCAGCGTAATCAAGTCCATAAGCCAGTGTTCGAGGATAGTAGAAGGCAGCGTAAACTTACCTGAACGCAGGGTCCAAAGGCAGGAGAAAGCAGGGTGATCCAATTCAAAGCAGAGTTCAAGCCAGGGAGATCCAAAGGTAAGCAAGTGGAGCGTGTGCGCGCGCCTTCTGTAAGGGCTGGGTGCGTGCGCACATTGTGTGCCAGGGAGCGTGAGTAGCGTCGCACCTCGGGGGCGTTTGCCACGGACGGCGAGGGGGCAGGAGGCACAGCTGAAGGAGGTAAC
The DNA here is from genome assembly GCF_040206685.1 of Ascaphus truei. Lineage (NCBI taxonomy): Eukaryota > Metazoa > Chordata > Amphibia > Anura > Ascaphidae > Ascaphus > Ascaphus truei. Next base: position 202,780,932 of record NC_134484.1, on the reverse strand, counting down.
GTGATGGGAGGGGGAATAAAGAGGCACCGCGAGCACTGAGTGCCGCGGGAGGGATTGGGTGTTTGGGGATAAGCGCGCACCTTGCGGGGAACGAGCGTGACAGCTGGGCATGCGTCAGGACAGGGCGCAGAGGACGGGTGCGGGAGGAGAAAGGGAGAGATGAAAGAGGAGGCGGAGGGGAAAGGTCAGAGGCAGAGAGAACAGGGGTGACGGGGACACATTGGGAAGCAGGAATCCCCTGAACCGTCACAACCACAAGGCCAACCATGCCATAGTAATGGATCATTTGTCACAGGGATGGACCACAAATTCTGCTTCTGTTCCTGACATTGCCACCACCAGCAATACCACCAGCAAAACCACCATCATCAAAAGATATTTGTCATGAGACCTCATGTGAAGAAAGCGGTGATAATGACAATCATGTTGTGGGTTTAAGTACGGAATATATGCCCACTGAGGCTGTCTTCTGTGAACATTGCTTGCCCTCCTGTTTCTGCCTGTCTTTTTAAAACTACCTGGACACAATCAATTAGCTTCTCCTTGCAATTTGCCACAGACTCTACAACATGGCACAACAATCATTCATTCTGTCTTTGAATCGATTGTGTACAAGTGTAGCCTGAAGGTATTGTATTGTATTGTATGTCTTTATTTATATAGCGCCATTAATGTACATAGCGCATCACAGTAGTAATACATGTGGTAATCAAATAAATAACAGATAATATAAATAACAGATCATGGGAATAAGTGCTTTAGACATTAAAGTAACATTAAGGAAGAGGAGTCCCTGCCCCGAGGAGCTTACAGTCTAATTGGTAGGTAGGGAGAACGTACAGAGACAGTAGGAGGGAGTTCTGGTAAGTGCGTCTGCAGGGGGCAAAGCTATTTGTATCATGTGTTCAGAATATCTACAGTGCTATTCATATGCTTCTTTAAGCAGGTGTGTCTTAAGGTGGGTCTTAAAGGTGGATAGAGAGGGTGCTAGTCGGGTACTGAGGGGAAGGGCCTTCCAGAGGTGTGGGTCAGTCAGTGAAAAAGGTTTAAGATGGGATAGGGCTTTAGATACAAAGGGGGTAGAAAGAAGACATCCTTGAGCAGAACGCAAGAGTCGGTATGGTGCATAGTGAGAAATTAGGGCTGAGATGTAAGGAGGGGCAGAAGAGTGTAAAGCTTTAAAAGTGAGGAGAAGAATGGAGTGTGAGATGCGGGATTTGATCGGAAGCCAGGAGAGGGATTTCATGAGGGAGGATGCTGAGACAGATCTAGGAAAGAGTAGAGTGATTCTGGCAGCAGCGTTAAGGATAGATTGTAGGGGAGACAGATGAGAGGTAGGAAGGCCGGACACCAGGAGGTTATAGTAATCAAGACGGGAGAGAATGATGACCTGAGTCAGAGTTTTAGCAGTCGAGCAACAGAGGAAAGGGCGTATTTTAGTTATATTGCGGAGGAAAAGGCAACAAGTTTTAGAAATGTTTTGAATGTGAGGGGCGAATATAAGAGAGGAGTCGAGTGTGACCCCTAGGCAGCGTGCTTGGGCTACTGGGTGAATTATCGTAGTTCCAAAAGTAATGTGGAAGGAGGTAGTAGGGCCAGGTTTGGGAGGAAGTATGAGGAGCTCTGTTTTTGCCATGTTGAGTTTAAGGCGGCGGAGGGCCATCCAGGATGATATAGAGAGAGACATTCAGAAACTTTGGTTTGTACAGCAGGTGTAAGGTCGGGTGTTGAAAAGTATATTTGTGTGTCGTCAGCATAGAGGTAATATTTAAACCCAAAAGATGTTATTAGGTCACCTAGAGAGAGTGTGTACAGAGAAAAGAGAAGAGGTCCCAGGACAGAGCCCTGGGTTACCCCCACAGAGAGATCAATAGAGAAGGAGGAGGTGCTAGCAGAAGAGACACTGAATGTACGATGGGAGAGGTAGGATGAGATCCAGGATAGAGCTTTGTTACGAATACCAAGAGTATGGAGAATATGAAGGAGAAGAGGATGGTCCACGGTGTCAAATGCTGCAGAGAGGTCGAGTAATATGAGCAGAGTGTAATGACCTCTGTCTTTGGCAGCATGGAGGTCATCAGTTATTTTAGTGAGGGCTGTTTCCGTGGAGTGAGCAGTGCGGAAGTTAGATTGTAGAGGGTCTAGGAGAGAATAGGTGTTGAGAAAATGGTGCAAGCGAGAGAATACAAGACGTTCAAGGAGTTTAGAGGCAAAAGGCAGGAGGGAGACAGGTCGATAGTTAGAAAGACAGGTAGGGTCAAGCTTGGTGTTTTTGAGTAATGGTATGACTGTTGCATGTTTGAAGGAGGATGGAAAGGTTCCAGAGCAGAGGGAGGAGTTAAAAATGTGCGTGAGCGTAGGGATTATAGTAGGAGCAAGAGGTTTTAGGAGATGGGAGGGAATGGGGTCAAGAGGGCAAGTGGTAGAGGGAGAAGAGGTGATCAACAGCGACACATCCTCCTCTGAGACAGTGGAAAAAGAGTCAAGGAAGGCAGGAGGAGAGTTAGGAAGAGGTGTAGGATGGGAGGAAGAAACAGAGGGGATGTTCTGCCGTATGGATTCCACCTTTTCCTTAAAATAGTCAGCAAAATCCTGAGCGGAGATGGAGGAAGGAGAGGCAGCTGAGGGTGGTTTCAGTAGAGTATCAAAGACAGAGAACAGTCGGCGTGGGTTAGACTTGTGCATGTTGATTAGTGCAGAAAAGTTGGCTTGTTTAGCTTGCGAGAGGGCAGAGTTGAAAAAGGATAGCATAAATTTGTAGTGAAGGAAGTCTGCGAGATTGTGAGACTTCCTCCAGAGGCGTTCAGAGGAACGAGTGGTGGAACGCAGCATGCGCGTGTGGGAATTTAGCCAGGGTCTAGGGTTAGAAGGGCGAGGGCGGTAGAGAGAAAGCGGGGCATGTAGATCAAGAGACGAGGACAAGACAGAGTTGTAGTTCCTGACCAGGTTGTCAGGGTCTGTAGCAGATCTGAGAGAGGAGAGGGAGGAGCGTAAAGTGGACTCAAAGTCAGGCAAGTGAATAGAGCGCAGGTTTCTGCAGAACCGGGGGGTAGATGGAGGTGGAGCAGGGGAGAAGCGAGATAGAGAAAATGAGATGAGGTGATGGTCAGAGAGAGGAAAACGGGAAATGGAGAAATTGGAGAGAGAGAAGTTTTTAGTGAAAACCAGGTCTAAGTAGTGGCCATCCAGAGGTATTCATCTCTCCATTTGATACTGACAACACAGGGGTCATTTATGAAATGTAGCCCCCCCTTTTGGACTCCAGAGAGGTTTTGGAACTGATGGCCACCATTTGGATGGAAGAAGTGCCCAGTGATAATAACCGGGAGCACCGGGGAGAGACACAGTGGCAGCCATGGAGAGAGCCAGTCTCTAAATGGCGGAGGGAACCACGAAGAAATCCAGAGCAGAAACGTTGAGGACCAAATTTCTGTTATGGTGAAAGAAGGGCACTATGCCATTCATTGCTAGAAGAAAGAGAATCTACCTCAGGTAATTAAACAGTTTATCTGCTCTCGGTGTAACCTGGGAAATTATTTGAGACCCAGTGAAGGAGAATACTGGGCCCCATGTATTGAAAGGATCTATTTGGACCACACAAGCAAGAGAACATCATACATCTTATTTACAGCACTTTGAACAAACAGACCACCCTGGACCAATATACCATACCCCACATGGAAGATGCACTGGACTGCCCCACAGGGAGTAAATGGTTCTCGGTCCTCGATTTACGTAGATGATATAATCAGATTCCAATGTGCGAACAAGACAAACAGAAGACCGCCTTCATATGCCCATTGTGATTTTATCAATTTTAAGCTCAAGGCATTTCCAGGGCCCCAGCCACTTTGCAGAGACTGATGGAACGAGTTGTGGATGATATAAATTTACTGGAAGTACAAATATATTTGGACGACTTAATAGTTTTTGGGAAGACCTTGGAAAAGCTTAAATCCCATCTTATGAAGGTACTGGACCTACTGAATGAGAGTGAGCTAAAGCTGTCACTGGGTAAGTGTCAGTTCTGCTGGATGTCTGTCACTTATGTCGGGCACATCATGTCTGAAGAAAGGGTGGCTTCGGATCCCTTTAAATTAGTAGCCATTTTATCCTGACCTAGGCTAAGACAGCTGATGGCACTACAGCTCTGTGTATATTATAGACACTTTGTGAATAACTTCTTGGATATAGTACAGCTTTTGACCCAACTGACTAAAGGGTACTCAGGGAACACAATATGACATCTGAAACCACCAGCCAGGACTACTTCAAGATGAATGAACCATTTGGAGATTGATGGACTCCCAATTGTGAGGAGGCTTCAATGTCTGCCTCACTAATGCACTCGTACTAGCACTTGTTGATCCTCAAAACCCTATATATTACATGTGATCCACAGACTAGAGGGGCTGAGAGCTGTTTTATACTGGGAACATTCCCTTGGACTTTGGCCTGTAGAATTTGTGAGTCGAGAATTGGCACCGCCTGAAAAGAATTACCCAGTGCACAAACTCCAGACATTTACTCCTTTTGAACCCCATAGAGCAGGATGATGGACTTGAAACGACTTTGGTGTAGACTACTATAAGCGGCCCCTAGTGTAGGGTAAGATAAACCTGAGCTGCCTATATCCCATACACCCCTAATCAGCCTTGAGGGGTGACAATGGCACCGTAGATGTACTCACCACACCCCAGAAGGGAGATCAGGCCCCCCATGAGACTGACCCAAGATTCTTCTAGAGTGTTGACAACAATCCCCATGGTTAGAGTGGCTAAGTGGCCACCCTTGCACAACCTGATGTTACAGAGGCAGTGAGAGAATCATCAGATTCCTTGCATCACTGCAAATAGAATGGATGCTAGCTCTTCTATATGGTATAAATGTCTCTAGTGATGGATATCTGTAGATGTGATGCGATATTCCAGCCTTCTCCACGATGTTACTCCATACACATATTCAGAAAAAGAGACAAAGAAAACACATCATAGTGCAACAATGCAGATACTAACATACAGGACAAACAAAACGGAACAAACACTAACAGCTCAGCTATACTACGATGAGTTCACAGGAGAATTAGAGTGCTTTAGAATTAGGTCTGTGTTTTTTCATCTAGCATTCCCAGCACATTCTCCCTTCCTGTTACAACTAGGACAATTGTGATTTTGGGTTTTTAACCCCTTTACTCCACGTTGCTTGGGCTCTATATGTACCAACTATTAGTGTCATTTTAGACAGTTTTTGATTTACTATGTTTCTGTACTGTATATGTGTGTTTATATGATGAATTTTCTTTCTATGATATAAAGTATATGTATTAATTGTGGGTCTTTCTTGGTTTCATTTCATGCGCTCCTATTTTTGAGTTTTATGGATTTACAGGTGACTACATTTGTGATGGTGAGGGGGTAACCAGGCTCTCAATTTAAGGTTAAGCCGTTCGGTTACCTCTGATCCATGTGGGGTTCAAGAGTGTCAGCTCTTTAGCCTAACTGTTGTATCTGCATGATATGTGATTGTGCGACAATAAATCATTTTTATATTTTTGCCTTTACACAGATGCCAGCAAGCAGGGATTGCTAGGGTATGAGGTTCAAGGGGGATTTTGCGGAGAAAGTGTTGTCAGAATGTGTCTAGGTAGTCGGGGTCCAGAGTTGCTGGATACCTAAAAAATGTATCAGGGATGTGCTTGATTCCTGGATACATATAGGCACATTGTCCCGGCACTCTCTCCCCTTGAAAACGCTTGCGCGACTCACCGTTGGGGTTCCCTGCTTCAGCATAGCCCAGAAAGATAAATGGGGCACAGGGATGCAAAGGGTCCCTGTAACTATGTGGGATCCTTAGGTTGAGGGGAATTTCCAGTTAATGCCCAGGTTACTCAGAACCGGTATAGAGGTTCTGGGGTGCTCGAAACATATATAGGGTTGTGAGGGGATATTTAAAGTTCAATCCAAGTCTATTTTATACAGTAGTTTTTGGGGAATACAGGCCAGTAGAAAATAAAGTGCAGCTTTCTATTCTATTCCCCATAACCAGAGACTTAGGATATATAAAGTATACTTTATTAACAAGTGTTTAATAATGTCCAGTATGTACTTTTGTGTATGGTATTATGAGCTGGGACTTTCAGAACCAATGTTCTAACAGCCCACTGGGCTACCAACTTTGTGCCAGTAAGTCTGCTCAGACATCGGAGATGAAAGCCACCAGAGGATGTGAGAGCCATTTACGTGGCAGGGCAGGTCTCAAGTACCCTCATTCTGGGATGAATGGAAGTCATCCGGACTACTACAGTATTTGCCCCATCAGACTTGGAGGCGCTTGACCAAGCGGGTGGCATCTGAATAGCAAGGAACTTAGGTGGCAAACTTGCACATGTCCCTTAGCAGATTCCGATTCCCCACTTACCCGACTCTCCAAACCGGCATCGTGCTGATTGGCTGGTAAGAAAGTTCCCACGCTGTTATTGGCTGTAGTATTTTGTGAATGGACTCCAAAATACTATAAGAAACCTTGTATCCAATCAGCCGACAGATTCTCAAGGGCCAAAACAGCGGCGGGTTTTTGAATGTGGAAAAAGATGCTCTTGTGCGAATAGCAGAGCCGGCTTCAGAAAAACCAACCCAGAATATTTTCGAAGTCCAGCTTTTTGCGACCAAGTTCTGAGAATTGAACGTAGCGGCCGCGGCTGGGATTTCAAGCCGATTTTAGTTTCAGGTGGTTTGGAGCTAAGTCCCGGTCAAGCAAAAGCAAATCCTCCAGAGAGAGGGGAGTGGTGGCGTCTGGAATTTCATGCCGATTTGAGTTCCAGGACATTTGGGCCAAGTCCAGGTCAAAGAAAAACTCTTGTTTAGAGTGTCATTTAGCTAGGAATGTCCAGTTTTTTTTACCCCAGTTCCCAAGTAAGTGTGTCTCTTCTTATGTAGTTTGTGGTCCATTGTGTGTATGCCTTTTCCTGCAAATAAATTTACAATTTATTTCAATTTGATTATTTTTCTCAATGTATGATCCTGGTAAAAAGATGTACAGTAAATGCCTGGTCTCCTGTGACAACGTTTCTTTCAGCATTACAACGACTGTACAATGAAAATTGGATATTGTTATTTATTCTTCTTTAGTGATTTCTTTAATTTCAACACTGTTACTGGTAAGCAAATTAAAGCAGTCTATTCTCTTATGCAAATGTTTACTATAAATAGACACAGTGCAGTTGAGTTATGAACTTGGTGCATAATTACTTATAGTATTGACATACTATTAACTATTACTCATTCATAATTAATACTTCCCACAAAATCAAAAGCAACGTCATTCTGACTAACCAGGATAAACAAAGCATTATTTAATGTAAACAATGGTGTATGTGTATGGAAGGAGGTTTTAATTAGTTGCAAAAAGTGCCACACCTGGGACATAGCTTATTCAGAGAAGTGAAATTATAGATAGTGATGGGAATTCTAAAATTAGAAGCAGAGGATATCAAAGCACTATTCACGCTATTGTGGCTGCACCAGTTATACCCACCATAAAAGTCAATGGCAAATATAGACAATTTGTCTGTAACAGCGAGGATCACACTTTTATGAGTCCTGGCCAATGTGCCCCTGAGTAGCTGAACAGATTCTGATTTCAAGAGACCCCAAATTTGTTCAGCAAGAGTGGGAAAGGGGCCTTTTAAAACACCACATTTTATAAAGGTTTAGCTGTATTGTATTTATTAAGGGCACAACGGGATATAGCCTTTTTAAATTATGTCTATAAAAAAGAATTGAACATGCACTGTAATATTGTTAAATAGAAAATAAGAGGTACTTTGGCACTGTATACTACAACAAAAAAAACACAAAGGGAGCACTGAGCTACTTACAATATGTCAAAAATACACAGTGAAAAATATATATATATATATCTCTTGAAAAAAGGGAAATTTAGTTTAACCCTTTGGCCAAAGCATTATAAGCCTGCGAACCACTTCAAGGCATGACCAGATATCACAGGTCCTAACACTAACTGATTAAAATTCTTATTTACCTGTATAATTACAGGAAGAATGCTCTGCATTGGATCTGTCACAACCAGCTGCATGAAAAGACATGTACATATGGAAAGTGGGGAGGGGCAAGCTTAAAACCTTGGGAGGAGGGGCCACTAACCTCCAAAACAGCTGAGACAAGCTGGACAAAGTTAATAAACACACAGATACCCGTAAGCTCATATAAACCCCCCAAATTACCACAATGTATGTATGTATGTAGGTATGTATGTATGTGTCAAAAGAAGTGCTACTGAGCGTGGCATTGTATACTACAAAAAAAAAAAAAAACACAAAGGGAGCCCAGAGCTTCTTCCAATATGACAAATATATATATATATATATATATATATATATATATATATATATATATATTGAAAAAAGGGTAATTTAGTTTAACCCTTTGGCCAAAGCATTATAAACCTGTGAGTCACTTCAAGGCATGACCAGATATCGCAGATCCTAATACTAACTGCAGTCGAAGACCCATTATTTTCAGGTCACCCTATTACATTCAGCCCAATCATCTAATCTTCTCACCACGTCATGAACAGTGGCGACCAACTTTATTCTAACTCGGCTAGCTCCGCAAATTTCAGATTATCCCGGTTATGTGCGGTTTTGTATCATTTTCGCCCGGAGTGTATTGCGTTATTTTCGCGGCTGTGATTTAAGCATTTTATTCCCGCTGTCTGCAATACTGCAATGCCGTCATGGGGGCGTTTGCGAGCTGTTGTCTTTGAAGCCGTCCCCTGGCGAGATGTGCTTGCAGCAGAGAGAGATCCGCTGCTCTCTCTGCGCAAACATCGGCACATTAAAAATTATTTAAAATACATTTTTATTCATAGTGTAGATGTGCAGGGGGTCTCCGGAGGTGAACCGCATTGGTTTCAGGTCCGGGGACCCCCTGCTTCCCGAGATACAGGCCCCTTTATGGGGTGCCGGTATCCCTCTGCATTTAAGGTCCCGATCACGTGACCGCGGAATGTAAACAAAGCAGAGGGATACCGGCACCCCATAAAGGGGCCTGTATCTCGGGAAGCAGGGGGTCCCCGGACCTAAAACCAAAGCGGTTCCGCTCCAGAGACCCTCTGCACATCTACAGTATGAATAAAACACCCATATCAATAAACACTCGTTCCTTACCTTTGCGGCTATGTTCTATGGTAACAAAGCAGCATGAATGTATTTTTAATAATATTGTACAGTGAGCAGGGGGTTCCCTGAGCCACAAATCAATGCGGTTCAGCTCAGGGGACCCCCTGCTCCTGCAAAATATTATTAAAATACAGAAATGCTGCTTCATTACCATAGCTGATAGCCGCTAATGCAATGAAGGGTTAAGGCAGAATAGCATGTTTATTGGGGACATTTGCCCCAATAAACATTGCAATAAACAAAATACAGTATACCCCCTGTGTATTTAAAATACATAAACAACAATAAATACATTAAATACATATTTTTAATGTGTCTGTTAAATTTCCCTGCCTTGACTGTAATCTGTGTAAGGCCCCCTCCCCCTAATGTGTCTGTTAAACTTCCCTGCCTTGACTGTAATCTGTGTAAGGCCCCCTCCCCCTAATGTGTCTGTTATATCTCCCTGCCTGTGTTCCTGTGAGTGCAGTTTATGTAAATGTGGGGCGGGGGAGGGGGATCCCGTTGTCCATACAGTATAATGCAGCGCCTCACTGCCAATGGCCCACCCCATGAGGCCTAACCACCCTCACACACTACCCACAAGAGAGGCCTACCCACATACTGTTGCCACCCCCCTCCACCCCCCCATCCTGCCCATGGCCCCTCCGCTGCTGCAAAACAGAGACAAAAATTAAAACATCCAAAGTAATGTCCCCTAACCCCATAATCACCATAGTGTTTATTAACCGCTACAGTCATTAAGGGGTTAACCCACCCTCACCCACCACTCGGGATGCCTACATACCCTCCCACACTAACCCCCCACCCCGTGAGGCCTAACCCCCCTCACCCACTACCCACATGGGAGGCCTACCCACATACCGTTGGAGAAAATACCACCCCCCCACCCCCAGTACCCACAATAAAAACAATACACAGCCCCACAATAAGCATCATTATATTTATTAAATACATTACCCACCCCCTGTGCCCCCCCCATAAATACAAGATTTATCCTTTTACAAACAGGGTTCATAACGCAGCCCCACGCGAGTCACCGGTGGGCTGGCGGGGCACCTGACAGACCTACAGGGTACCAGCAGCCCTTTTCAAACAGGTTCTGGAGGCCTGCTGGTGGGTCCCGCCAGCACCATGGCCCCCAGGTGGTCTCCTTGGGTCACTTTGGGCCACAATTGGGTCCCCACGGTAGGCCCAAGGATGTCTGGGAGCCCCAGGTCAGACCCACAGGTGTCTGGGGGGCCTCGGGTGGTTCCCTCGGGGGTCTGGGGAACTCACGAGTGCTCACTATGGGTCCGCGGTGCCCCCACAGAAGTGGGACCACACATCTTCATCCCCGCACCTATGGGTCGGCGGTGCCCCCACAGATGTGAGGCCACCGCTTCATCCCCACAGACTACGGGTCTGCGGTGCCTCCACAGATGTGAGGCCACCGCTTCATCCCCGCATGTGTCACCCGTGGAACTACCAGCCTGATACCCGTGAGATACCAGAGGAGACCCGCAGGTGGTCTCCAGAGGTCCCACGCAGAACCACGGAACAAACCCTGAATGTAAAAAAAAAAAAACCTGGCCTATACATTCAATACATATTGCCCCCCCCCCCAACACCTACAGTAAAATAATGTGCAAAATAACTATTATCCAGATATGGATAATAGATTAATTGCCCATTATTAAAAACATTAACTAGCATATTCAAATAAATAATGTACTACTGACCTCATCAATAAGAAGTCTCCATCCCCAGCAACATCCTTGTCTTGCCCACTAAATACATAGAAAATACAAAGCCAATACATTGCAAGTACATTCAGATATCAATTAACCCCTTAAACACCTTATCAGATAATAACCGCAAAGGTAATTAAGGGGTTATATATATATATATATATATATATATATATATATATATATATATATATATATATATATATATACACTGTATATATATTTATTTATATTCATGAATTTATTTATTTATTTAGATTTATTTATTTATAGTGGGGCTGCTGTGTGAATTTTATTTATTGTGGGTAGCGGGGGTGAGTGAAGGGTGTATGAGCCCCAATGGTGGTTGTTTAGGGCTTGCGGGGGTTTAGCGGGAGGGGTTAACCCCTTCATGACCGTAGCGGTATTAATTGCTACGGTCGTGAAGGGGTTAAGTGCACCCCCAACCCCACCGCAAGTCCTAAACTCACACAAAGGGCCAAATACCCCTTCACCCACCCCCGCTACCCACAATAATGCGGGCACGGTGGGTTATCCCCTTCATTGCCTTAGCGGCTATCAGCTATGGTAATGAAGCAGCATTTCTGTATTTTAATAATATTGTGCAGGAGCAGGGGGTCCCCTGAGCTTTGATTTGTGGCTCAGGGAACCCCCTGCTCACTGTACAATATTATTAAAAATACATTCATGCTGCTTCGTTATCATAGCACATAGCCGCAAAGGTAAGGAACGAGTGATTATTGATATGGGTGTTTTATTCATACTGTAGATGTGCAGAGGGTCTCCGGAGCGGAACTGCTTTGGTTTTAGGTCCCGGGACCCCCTGCTTCCCGAGATACAGGCCCCTTTATGGGGTGCCGGTATCCCTCTGCTTTGTTTACATTCAGCGGTCACGTGATCGGGACCTTAAATGCAGAGGGATACCGGCACCCCATAAAGGGGCCTGTATCTCGGGAAGCAGGGGGTCCCCGGAACTGAAACCAATGTGGTTCAGCTCCGGAGACCCCCTGCACATCTACACTATGAATAAAATTTATTTTAAATAATTTTTAATGTGCCGATGTTTGCACAGAGAGAGCAGCGGATCTCTCTCTGCTGCAAACACATCTCGCCCCCGCCGGCCTATAGTATCATTGATGTGCATATACAGTACTGTATGTGTACAGTATGTTAGGGGTTATAGGGGTTGTTGTTATACAGTATATATACTGTATATATACTGCATTACAATTCATGAATTTATGCCATCTGGCGGACACGCGAAGCATTGCAGCCTATTAAATCCTGAACCATTATCAATTAACACATCAACCGCGCGAGTCAGCTGGGCATGACCCGTGGCTGGGAATACGGCATGCTCCGGGTGAACAGCGTCGCATACCAGGAACAAGCCAGGGACAAACCGGTGACTTGTTAGAATAAAGTCTGACCCAGCAGTAACTTCAACAAGTCTTCTGCATTGATCTTGTAACATTATTGTCATGTACATTATACATCATAAGTGTGTCAGGAAACTGCGCCCAAAATAATCTTGCTTGTTAGAACTATCTCCCAAATCACTAGCTAAAAGACATGTAATACATTCCCCAATATAATTTTCTTAACAGTAATTTCTTATTTGTTTTAAGCATTTCAAATATGAAACATAAAATTGAGTGCTATTCCCCTTTCTTTTGTCTGACATAGAACATTCACTCTGTATGTAACAGGGGAGTTATCCCTGTTCAAGTAATGTGCCTCTAATCCAGCAGTGTGGTGGTTAACTGCTGGTAGTCAATTAACAAACACCACCTGCCTGATTAGATTGCTTATAAAAGCCTGTCTTTTGAGACAGGAAGTGAGACTCCTTAGCTCATACCTGAGCTGACCTTGGAGACAGAGCAGAGATTGTCTTTGACTCTCACAACTTGTCTTGAGCCCTGCCAGAAGACACAGCAGAGCTGCTTTCAATACACAGGGAAAACTTCTAAACCTGAATGCTGACACACCCTGAGGAAAAGGGAGCTGAACCAGGGACAGAGAAGATTTTCCCTCCAAACCACAAGCAATAGATAAAACTTTCATTTATGAGACTTCTTATATCTGCTTATTTCATGCTATATGTTTTGGGGCTGGGAGACATGCTTACCTAAGGGAGTTGTGAACTGCATAGTATTTCACTAGAAATACTCCCAAGTGAATAGAAGCTTTGTTTACCCCTTGTTTGGATGGTTTCCTGATGTTAAGGAAATAGGCGCAATAAAAAGCCTTATTAAATTTCACAATAACGAGTCTCCCTTGCATACCTCTGTGAGCGTCCGACCACATATGGTGTCAGAAGTGGGACGAGAGGAAGTCTTTGAAGTTAGAAAGGACCGGAGATTTTTTCTGTGAAATTTTTTTTTATGCTTTTTGCCTACAAACAGTCTGAGCAACTTAAAAAAAAAAAAAAAAATCTCATGCAGCAGAGATCAGAGTTAAAGTGATACACACCACTGCACTGAAACTTACAATACCACAGATGGACACTGTTCCCCAATCCCAAAAGGAGGTAAACCTTTATTTGCCTATCACAACGTGTAATATGGTCATTGAAATAGGGGGTTTGCCTTCTAGCCATAGTCAGGGGTCAAGACGTGAGTTAGCCCTTAAAAGGGATAGGTGTTTGTTGTTTTCAAAAGTTTCAATGAAGCAGTGAATACAGATGGTGACCCATGAGCGGTACTGATTTTGCAAATAAAGGTGGCCACACCGCATAGGACTACAAGCTGTGAATGGAGTATATGCAGAAAAGTGTGAAAATTGATGTAAGACTGTGCTGAAGCAGGGGAATTTTTAGCAAACAAATGCTGAGTGTAAAATTGCCCTACAGGGGAAAAAGGGATTGCTGAACTGTGTAAAATGTATTTCAAAGCCAATTGCTGAGTGTTGAGTTACCCTGCCGGGAGTGAATGAAATATTCCACTGCAAAGAATGTTTTTTTTTTCTGCAAGTAAAAAAGTTTGCTTATGTATCTTGGGAGCAAAACAGACACCCAAAGTGTGGAGTGGGAATGCTATAATACCCAAAGAGGAGACTGAAAATTACTGAACTCAAGCAGAAAACCACATTATTTGGTTGAAGCAGAGAGATTGCACCAAGCAAGTAAATGGTGGAAATCAAACAGAAGTTTTTACCTAACAACTACACATTCAGCATACCTAATGAGAGATTAAACCTAGCAAGTAAATGGTGTAAAGCAAATAGACTTTTTTACCTAGCAACTGCACATCTTGTATACCTGATGAGAGAAAATGTATGCACAGTACTGCTGATATTGTAAAACTTATCCATGAAAGAAAAATTCTACAGAGATGCCTGTGAGAGCTACGACCTCTACAAGCAAAATATGCCCACCTGTAGGATTAGCAGGGGGTTCTAGCAAATACAGTGGCAACAGCTGCAATAGTGCCTCCTGAGATCAGGAAGAAAATTACATCTGATAGCCTAAAAATGGAGGACAAGATGCAGCGTTCCTGTAATGAACCCTACCCCACGGAAGAGTGGCCCTTCCAGTCCAATAAAGAGGAAGACATGTCTTACGGGGAACCCGAACCGAGTCACACCCACAAAACACACCAAGAATGGTGGGGGTGCCTGAACTCGGCACGAACCGAAAAAAACAATCCCTTTGATGACGAATATGATCAGCAGGAGACAGAGCGGGAGCAGTGGATCACCAAATATTTCCGTCAGCTATTACAGTTGCAAGAAAAGCAGGGTGGATCCAGTGACGCTGCTAAAATTTCAAATAAAGATGGAGACCCCAGTATCCCTTGACTTCGTCTGTCAACTGAAAATTTGTCATCCAAATTAAAAAGGCGGAAAAAGAAAAAGAAAAGCGTTTCTTCACTTACCGTGGAAGGAACAGACAAGTCCGCAGATCCTGTGGAGGAAAAGGGGGGCCGAGTTACAATGCAGCCTAGAGAAAATGAAGAATTCGTCCAACGGTTAACCGAATATCTAGAGGGCCCAAGGCAGAAGTCGTGTACCCCAAAGAAGTGTCTGTCTGGTGCCAACAGTGAGGAACCCTCAACCAACCATCCCAGGGAAGCGGAGCCGGAACCAGTGAGTTACGATCCCTTGACTAGCCCTGAAGATGCCCTGAAAAATGCCAGGCATGACTGTGATATGCTCTGTGAACAATTGAAACAAAAGGAAGATGGTTACACAGAGCTACAGAAAAATAACGTGAGGCTACAAAAAGATGTGCTCACAATTTACTCTTTAGCCAGGACAGAATTAGACGATCTCAAGACTGAGCTAGATACTGCAAATGCTACTATTTCCGCCATGGATGAAAAGCAGAGACAATCTCATAAAATGGTGGCTACGCTAAAGCGGAAGTATGAAGAGGCACTGAAGCAGATGACAGTCTTCCAGCAAGAGGTTCACACTCTTCGCATAGAGCTGAATGCCTCACAACAGGAGGTCAACAGTGTCTGGATAGAGGTGGACGTATCTCAGAAAGAGGTTCAGACACTCCGCAGAGCACTGGATGCCTCACATCATGAGACCAACAGCTGCCGCACAGACCTGGAAGTTTCCAGAAAGGAACTACACAGTCTCACTGAGGAGCTGGACATTTCTAAGGAAACGATTGTCAATCTTAATACAAATCTCCAAGTCTCCCAGAAGGAGCTTCAGACCCTCAACCTAGAAAAGGATGTCTCACACCAGTAGACTGTCATTCTCAAAGCAGATGTGCGTAAATGGAAGGAGGACTGCAAAGAGGCCCTGAATAGTACAGAGACTGAAAAAGGAGAACATTTAAGATTACAAAGAAAAAACTTAAAAGTCAAAGAAGAAAATTTTCAGTTGACAGACGAAGTCAAGGAAAAGAATGAAAAGCTGCACGAGCTCAAGAAAATAAATAGACTTTTGGAAGGTGAGAAGTTTGAAGCAGAGCACCGACTGCAGAACCAACTGCAAGGTCTGCATACGCACCTCGAGAAGGCCGAGGAGAAGCAGCGAAGTCTGCATGAAGAAAATCTGCAGGCTGTTAAAGAAATCCAAGTGCTTCCGGAACGTCTGATGACCCAGTATGTCCCCGCAAAGCAGCATGAGAAACTGAAGGCTACCTTGAGCGTCACCACTAGAGGCCAAGCTTAGAACCCAGGTGACCCGGCACAAAAGGGAGCACAAGAAGGTCCAGAAACTAAAACAAGTAACTGTGGCCCGAGCAAAGAAATTCATAGTGCTTCACAATGCAATAAAAATGTGGAAGCAAGCTCAGAGAAAGCAAAGCGTGCAGATAAATTCACTGAGAAGAGACTTGCAAGACGCACTCAAAAAACAGGGATCTCTCGCAGATGAGATTACAGTCCTACAAGGACAAGAATTGACCCTGATTAAGCGTCATTATCCCACAGCCTCAAAAACCCATGAAGACAAGGGTACAGTGAGAGCTGGGAATACCGCTCATCTGAAAGACAAGGTTGCAAATTTGAACCACCTAAACAAGCACTAGAAAAACCTACAGCCACCCAACAGGCAACAAAAGAAGGTACACGTGCTGAATCAAAACCAGAAGAATCCCTAGCTGATGAAGCTGAAAAGATGGGACATTCTCTGGAAGTGGGTGTGGAATTGCATCTTAATTTGAAAGAGGCTGAACTAGCAACCCCATTGAGTGGGAAAAGGGCAGAGAGACATCTTAAGAGCGGAAAACTCAAAGGGCTGTTTTTAAACGCTCTGCAACTGCTGCCAAACAGTATGCCTACAATAAGACGAGCACCCGACGCGAGGGAAATCTCATGACCGCGCACGTAGAAAAAAGACTATACTTAGAAAAAGTCCTCCACGACCGACTGAGGGGTGCTGATCTCAAGCACCTTCAGGAGGAGACACGAATAAACTGGAGAAAGGTCTCCAATCCCAGCAGGACTGAGGGTTCTCTTCCTCCATCCACTCTCATTCAAGTCACAGAGATATCTAGAATGAGAGTGGAAGGATGGGCTTTGGCCGTGGCAAGCCCGAGCTTCCCACAAACAGGGGAGGTATGTAACAGGGGAGTTATCCCTGTTCAAGTAATGTGCCTCTAATCCAGCAGTGTGGTGGTTAACTGCTGGTAGTCAATTAACAAACACCACCTGCCTGATTAGATTGCTTACAAAAGCCTGTCTTTTGAGACAGGAAGTGAGACTCCTTAGCTCATACCTGAGCTGACCTTGGAGACAGAGGAGAGATTGTCTTTGACTCTCACAACTTGTCTTTAACCCTGCCAGAAGACACAGCAGAGCTGCTTTCAAGACACAGGGAAAACTTCTAAACCTGAATGCTGACACACCCTGAGGAAAAGGGAGCTGAACCAGGGACAGAGAAGATTTTCCCTCCAAACCACAAAGAATAGATAGGACTTTTATTTATGAGACTTCTTATATCTGCTTATTTCATGCTATATGTTTTGGGGCTGGGAGACATGCTTATCTAAGGGAGTTGTGAACTGCATAGTATTTCACTAGAAATACTCCCAATTGAATTGAAGCTTTGTTTACCCCTTGTTTGTATAGTTTCCTGATGTTAAGGAAACAGGCGCAATAAAAAGCCTTATTTAATTTCACAATAACGAGTCTCCCTTGCATACCTCTGTGAGCGTCCGCCCACACTGCAGTTCCGGCAAAAAAAATCTGTGTTCATTTACCTGTATATAATATAGGGCCTATTCACTTACTGCACCGACACACTTTATTCGAGCAAATACCCGGTATGTACCTGGCAGATACCTGGAATGCGCCGCTCCTCACCTCTGACAAGCCCCGTTACGTTTGCCTTCCCAGCCTGGGTTCATGCCTGGCTGACGGGCGGCTGATCTGTTAAATGATAATGATTAGGATTTAATAGGCTGCAATGCTTCGCGTGTCTACCAGATGGCATAAATTCATGAATTGTAATGCAGTATATATATATATACTGTGCAGTATTGCAGCCAGAGGAAATAAAATGCTTCAATCCCTGCTTGGAAAATACCTCAATGCACTCGGGCAGAAAACAGTCACAAACCTCAATACACCCGGGTATACCCGAATTCGTGGGACTAGCCGAGCTCGAATAAAGTGTGTCGCCAGTGTATTAGTCCTGACAACAGTATATCTATTTTGGCTCATCTAGTACTTCCACTTGTTAACAAGCTTAATAAATGTCTGTCACCCTTCACTGAATATACCCAAATGTGAAATTACAATATATCAGGTCAGGTGGTGGCCATGTGAATGATTTGCAGCAGTGTTTAAATGGGTTGATTCAGCTGGTAGTTAAAGCTCGAACAGTATTGGCGTAGGCATAGGGCAGGCATGGACAGTTCTCGAGGTAAGCCAGGTGACAAGTAACATTGAGACAGAAAAGCTGTCTCAGGGAGCTGGTTCAGAGGTGAGCACACAGGATAAGGAGCAGACAGTTGTTACTAAAGCAGGGAGTACTGAAGCAAATAAGAAGTTGAAGGCTGCCAGGGCTGAAGTCAGTAGAGATGCATATTTGTGTTTGTGTAGCCCATTGTTGTTACAGCTGTCCAAGGAGGTGATGGAGAAAACTTGGAAAGGGGAGTTTGTGGCCCTTTTAGTCTCCTTCCAGAGCCTCACAGGGCAGCAGAATAGGAAGGAAAATACAGAAGATGGATCCTTAACAATTTGATAGCTGTGTTTGCAATATTTGCGAGCGTCATAGGGTAGAAGCACCTGGAAGATGTTCTGCTCTATTTAAATAGCAGGACATGATTTGTGGGAACCATAGGATTTTGGGGGGCAGTGCATGGTAGGAATACAATGAGAAATTTAGGCAATAGATGGAGCGTGATTAAGGGAATGAAGAGGCCTTCAGATATTAACTTATGGCTGGCTTTCATGACCTCGATCATTAGCCATCTTTCAAACGAAGGTTAGCAGCTTTCCCACAGAACAGCAGATGGGCCAGCTGGTCAGTAATGAGAAGAAGAGAGTGGGAGAAAAAGATCCCCAGCGATGCTACTCAGAAGATTTACAATTGTTGCATGTATATTTTCATTCATAAATTCCCAGACAGCATATCTGTTGATGTCCCACGGAATCACATGATAACGCTAGTAACACTGCATGCTCAATAGCCTTTAAATAAGGGATGTGTTATATGAGATTGCAATGATGTTGTTATTCCATTCTCTGTGTTTAATACACCGGTGAGTATATTTAAGCAAAATTTACTCACTTTGTATGCCGTAGGAGAGTAGATGCTGTCGGCGTGCTCCTACCGATTTTGAGACGACAGGAAAAGGAGTTGTAAGACGGTGCAGCTGTTTTCGGGGAAAAGTGTAAATCACACTGCTCTGTATCAGTACAAAAACTTTTATTGGCACATAACAGCAGAAAGTTGGCTCTTACGTGTTTCACGTGGCATCCCGCACTTTATCAAAGAGTACAACATAATGACACACACATGCCTCTGCAAGATAACCAATAAACGTTTGATAAACGAGAAACCACCCCACACCTGAAATTAGTTCCCTCCTACATTCTCACTCATAGGTTTAGGGATACGCAAATCGTAGCAGGGACTACGTGGATTACATGCAAACATAAAATTAACCGGAATCAGGGATTGCTGAAACAATGTCATAAGGCAAAAACATAAAGAAATTCTCATTATGAAATAAATCAAATACATAACATACTCAAAATCCCTTGATCCACATAATCTATCAAAAACATAAAAACATTTTAAAAACAAAAAACCTTTGCTGAAAACAAATCCTGAAAAAAAAAATATTTTTTTATAATAATGTCTAAATGACAGACAATATGTAACAACATCAAAGATGAAGCTATAGTGAGTCAGTGTCTAAAAATATGCAATGTAGAATGATTCAATATTATGAACCACGTGCAGATTGACACCTGTAGACAAAGACGATGTCTATGATGGGATTATGAATATATCTATACAAAGTCAAGACACCTACAGTAATAACTCATCTTAGACTATATCCACTACAGTCATAATGAGTAGTAATAATTATTAAGTATTTTAAACTTCTATAACTATATTTAATTATTTTATTCTTCCCCAAGAAAATAGTTTTTCTTGAAAGGAAGAATATATGGCAACCAAGAAGGTACAATATATCACCATAACATACTGGCATCGTCCATTTAGAGTAATCTTTCTTAAAAAAGATAGTCCCTCAACATAAATCATTCAAAAAGAAGAGGAAAAAAGAAAGAAAGAAAAAAGAAGAAAGGGGGAAAATGGGGTCAGTAATAATAAGAAAGGTTTCTGTGGGTAGTACAATGAAGGGCTGTGTAGTGGGTCGGAATATTTAAGTTCCGTCATGAGTGTCCTTCCTGTGGTGGAATTCATGTCACAGCCCATTGCTTATGTAGCCATGTGTAAAAATGGTGTACATATCTTTCTCATGCTGGCAGTAATCTTGGTAAGCAGGCAGGGTTGCCAGTAACTATCATGGAGGTTTGCCCTCAAACCCTGGTGAAGTGTCATATGTAACAAAGGAAGTGACAACATGCTTTGTGTCCACTGTTAGTGACACAAAGGTGGGTCTGTTTCTGGAGTCTATATAAGACACAGAACTGCCTAAAGTTAATGTGTTCTAAAGGAGAGTTCAAGGTGGTCAGTCTGCAGCAGTTCAAGTCTGTCTGTCAGAAAGTCAAGTAACAAGCTGAGTACACACTGTGTCCAGGGCTCTGGCACAGATGGTGATCTCCCTTAAGGGGAGAGGTGGAGAGCAACTCAATTAAGAGAGGAGGAACCTTCTGCATGGAGTACCTCAACGAAATGAGCGGCTAAGTGCTGGCCGCGATGAGGGGCAGTCTGCCAGAGGAGATGACATTAAAGATGCCCTAGTTCAAAAGATCCCTTCTGTGTGAGTGTGGAGTTATTCAGCAGAAGGATGCACCAAGAAGGAGTTCCCCATCAGATACTTCCCCCTGCTGCCGTAGGGATCCTGATGGGGTGGAGGTGCTGTACCGAATGTGAGTAGGACTCAGAACACTACCTCAGACGCCTGTCATGGTGATACTTCCCCAATACCAACCCAGCGGGAGACTCAGGAGTCCTGTTGCCAGCATGTGCACCACATATCACACATCCATGTAATTGGGGGATTTTCTTACATATGGGTCAGGATCAGAAGGGCCCAGGGAAAACATTGTTACAAAACATTGAGGCACTGCTAAGAGACTGTATCAACAGGACAGGCTTTTGCTAGGCACACTAGGAAACAGGGAGAGTGTATGCTGCCAGTCAGTGCTGTGTATGGGATGGGACCTAGGGGTTTCAGTAGAGTATCAAAGACAGAGAACAGTCGGCGTGGGTTAGACTTGTGCATGTTGATTAGTGCAGAAAAGTTGGCTTGTTTAGCTTGCGAGAGGGAAAAGTTGAAACAGGATAGCATAAATTTGTAGTGAAGGAAGTCTGCGAGATTGTGAGACTTCCTCCAGAGGCGTTCAGAGGAACGAGTGGTGGAACGCAGCATGCGCGTGTGGGAATTTAGCCAGGGTCTAGGGTTAGAAGGGCGAGGGCGGTAGAGAGAAAGCGGGGCATGTAGATCAAGAGACGAGGACAAGACATAGTTGTAGTTCCTGACCAGGTTGTCAGGGTCTGTAGCAGATCTGAGAGAGGAGAGGGAGGAGCTTAAAGTGGACTCAAAGTCAGGCAAGTGAATAGAGCGCAGGTTTCTGCAGAACCGGGGGGTAGATGGAGGTGGAGAAGGGGAGAAGCGAGATAGAGAAAATGAGATGAGGTGATGGTCAGAGAGAGGAAAAGGGGAAATGGAGAAATTGGAGAGAGAGAAGTTTTTAGTGAAAACCAGGTCTAAGTAGTGGCCATCCAGAGGTATTCATCTCTCCATTTGATACTGACAACACAGGGGTCATTTATGAAATGTAGCCCCCCTTTTGGACTCCGGAGAGGTTTTGGAACTGATGGCCACTATTTGGATGGAAGAAGTGCCCAGTTCAGCAGAAGGATGCACCAAGAAGAGATCCCCATCAGATACTTCCCACTGCTGCTGTAGGGATCCTGATGGGGTGGAGGTGCTGTACCGAATGTCAGTAGACTCAGAACACTACCTCAGACGCCTGTCATGGTGATATTTCCCCAATACCAACCCAGCGGGAGACTCAGGAGTCCTGTTGCAAGTAGGTGCACCACATGTCACACATCCATGTAATTGGGGGATTTTCTTACATATGGGTAAGGATCAGAAGGGCCCAGGGAAAACACCATTACATTTGGAGACGCTGCTGAGAGACTGTATCAACAGGACAGGCTTTTGCTAGGCACACTAGGAAACAGGGAGAGTGTATGCTGCCAGTCAGTGCTGTGTATGGGATGGGACCTAGGGGTAGTCAGGAAGGTCGTGGCGACATCGCAAAGCACACCCTAGGACCCTGAGTGGAGTAAAGTGGGTCTGGAGACAGGTGACTAGTGAGGTGACTAGTCGTAGAATGCCTGAAGGGATAGCCTGGATAACTCGGGTCAGGAATTTTGGAGAAGATCTGCGCTAGAGGTAGCCAAGAGAGGTTCACGCCCTAGTACTGCATGGGAGAAGCTAGAGTACTCTAGCCAGTAACCAGGACACTTACCACAGAGCACATACTGGAGGAAGGTACACACAGCATACACTGAGAGAGTGAGCATAGCCTGAGGTAGTACACATGAGTCAAACATACTGTGACAGAGTGAAGTCAACTCCTATCAGTTACGCCTGGGAGACATATGTCTGAGTGCTTCATCCAGCACTCATAAGGGTTAACTCAGGTGGAAGTTAGGTAGTCAGGATGTAAGCTGAAACCTGAGAGCCAGCAAGGTAGAAAAAGATCTTGTTACTAGCAGTAGCTAGCTCTCTCAGACCAGAGCACATGGATATATGTGCTGCTAGCCAGACGGATACAGCACACTACTTACTGCAACCAAAGTAAGATTTGTTTCATTTGTTTTCATGACTGCTTAAAAGACTCTTACGGTTTGGTTATGGTTTAGCCAGCCAGCCTGCTAGATAGGCCTGCTGTGTTAGTCAGTTTTTCTCCCAATGTGGAGCAGGATTTATTTGTTTAAAGGGACAGTGTACCCGCATGTTATGTTGCTGTGGAGAAATAAAGCCACTGAACGTTTTCATTTATCCTGAAACTACACGTGTGGACTGTTCCCTGACCTCGGCTACAGGCCGTCCTGTCACAGGTGGTGTCAGAAGTGGGATTGGACGGGCCCTGTATCTGAAGGGCCACACACACCCACAAAAAAAAAATGGAGAAATTTTTTTCTCAGTTCCTTGAGCAACAGCTCCAGCTAGCAGAGAAACAAGCTGAGCAACAGGCCCAGCAAGCTGAGCGACAGGCCCGGAAAGATGAGTGGCAGGCCCAGCAAGATGAGCAACAGGCCCGGCGGGAGGAAAAGCTACTCCAACTGCTAGTCGAAGGACCAGCCCCAGGCCGACCAGCGATTCCAAATAACCCACCGGTGATGCTGCCTAAAATGAAGCCAACCGAAGACCCAGAGGCATTTCTTCTCACTTTTGAAAGGGTAGCCACGGCCAACGGCTGGGCAGTTGATCGCTGGGTAACGACTCTGGCTCCACTCCTCATTGGGGAAGCTCAGGCAGCCTACCCGGCTCTTCCAGCAGACGAGGCCATGGACTATCAGCAACTAAAGGCTGCTATTCTGGATCGCCTAGACCTTACTCCAGAGACCTACCAACAGCGGTTCCGGACAGTAAAATATACAAGCAGAGACAGACCCCGGGTCGTAACCCACCGCTTAGTAGACTTATGTACCAGGTGGATACAACCAGAAAAACATACCAAGGCAGAGATCCTTGAACAGTTTGTGCTCGAGCAGTACATACAGATACTGCCCCCCTCCTCCCGCTCCTGGGTAAAAAGACACGCTGCATTTTCCCTGGATTCAGCGTTCCGCTTGGTGGAAAACTTCCTGGGCGACGACACCCAACAGGATAGCTGGGAACGGCCGGTGCAAACACCAGTTGCTTCCGGTGATGCTAGAGGCAGGAGAGCAGACAATCAAGGGGTCTAAAACCCGCCAGCTCGGGAGATCAAGTCAACCCGGTCAGAAGACCCTTTCCCATCTCGGAGGGTTCCTGGTACAAACTCCCGCAGAGACGCCTGTCCCGGGTCCGAGGCCACTGGATCACTCAAGGGAGGCCGCCACCCATAGTATTCCCCGAGAACCTGGACTCCTGTCACCCACCCGGTGGAGAGGATAACCCCACCAACCAGAAGGGAGGATCCCATCCAACAGCGGAGAGGTCCAAACACCGAGCCCCGTCGAGAGCTTCCGCTGACGACCGAGGTTGCGGACTCAGGAGATGATGAGATGGACTGTTCATATGGCAGAACCACTGCCACAGCTTGTCTCCGAGGGGACCACAATCCGTGGTTAGTCCCAGCATCTCTGGAGGGGACAAAAGTAAACGCCATGCTGGACTCGGGCTCTGGAAAAACCCTGATACTAGAGGGCCTAATTCCAAGTAACAGACTACATTAAGACTCTCCATGGAATATCGAATGTATCCATGGTTATACAAAGAGATACCCGACGGCGAACGTTCTACTGCGTATCCAGGATCAAGAGGCTAGCCTACTAGTGGGAGTTGCTCCCTGGCTACCTGCTCCTGTTCTACTTGGCCGGGACTGGCCCTACCTCGAAACATTGTTGGCCCCTACTCCTACGGAGCCTACTTCTCTGGTACCGGAGAAGCCCAGAGACTTGTTTCCTTTTTCCCCAGAGATTTTCCCACGTAGACACCATGTCCCAAAGACACGTAAACAGAGACGTGCGGAAAAAGAGGACTGGTTAAGAAAGGCTGGGACTCTTGGTAACATTAGTCAGCCCAAAGGACTGCAGGTCATGGCCGGGGCTGACCAGGGTGGGGAACAGATAGATACGGGAATTTTGCCAGACCTGGATCTTCCTGACTTCCGTCAGAGGCAGAGGGAGGACCCAGCTCTGGCTAGACAATATGAGAAGGTGGTACAGGTTAACAACAAGATAGTGGATGAACAAGGTGTAAAAGTGTTTCCACATTTTGAACTGTTGAATGACATCCTATATCGTGTGAATAAGGTTACACAAACAGGGGAGGTCATTCGACAGATGCTAGTCCCTAAAGGGTTAATTAAAACAGTGTTCACCCTAGCCCATACTCTCCCATGGGGTGGTCATTTGGGCAGAGATAAGACCACGGACTGCATCTCGTCCCGGTTTTACTGGCCAGGCATACATGGTGACATCATGAAACTATGTGAGACATGTCCTGAATGCCAGTTAACTAGCCAAAAAGGACAGAAGCCGGCTCCCTTGGTTCCTCTGCCCTTGGTAGCCATCCCATTTGAGAGAATTGGGGTAGATCTGGTCGGACCTTTAGAACCCTCTGCGACGGGACATAAATTTATACTCGTTGTTGTAGATTATGCCACCAGATATCCTGAGGCCTTCTCTCTGAGATCAGCCACTGCTAAACAGGTTGCTCACAGGCTGTTAGAACTGTTTTCTAGGGTAGGACTTCCCCAAGTAATGTTAACTGACCATGGAACAAATTTCATGGCAAAGTTAATGCAGGATGTCCTGAAGTTATTGGAGGTAAAATCCGTCCGGACCTCAGTCTACCATCCTCAGACTGATGGATTGGTAGAGAGGTTTAACCGTGCTTTAAAAACCATGCTTAGGAAGTTTGTGGACACTGAAAAGCGAGCTTGGGATGAACTTCTCCCTTTCCTGTTGTTTGCGGTACGAGAAGTTCCCCAATCATCCACAGGCTTCTCCCCATTTGAGCTCCTATTTGGACTCCAACCTCGGGGTATTCTCGACCTACTGAAGGAATCCTGGGAGGAGGAGCCCTTCCCCTCCAAGAATACCCTTCAGTATGTCATAGACCTTAGAAACCGCCTAGACATGATAGGTCAGTTTGCGAAGGAAAACCTCAAATCTGCTCAAGAACGTCAAGAGAGGCAGTACAACCAAAATGCTCGCTTGAGGGTCTTCCAACCTGGGGACCAAGTGATGCTACTACTACCGACATCAGAGAGTAAATTCCTTGCGAAGTGGCATGGTCCTTTCCAAGTTCTCCGCCGCACCGGGGAGGTGAACTATGAGATCTCTCAACCAGGGTCCAGGAAGGGTAAACAAATCTACCGTGTGAACCTCCTGAAACCCTGGAAAACGATGAGATCGCTGTTCATTCACCCTCGGGAAGGAGAAACGGATTTGGGTCCAAAGCTTCCAAAGGGTAGTACGTACAATGACCATCAGGTTCCCATGGGAGGGCAGTTAACAACGGAACAAAGGTCAGACCTACTAGATGTATGTGACCAGTTCCCAGATGTTTTTTCTGAGCTGCCAGGGCAGACTGATTTAGTGTCCCATAGGATTGAGACAGAACCTGGCGTAAAAGTACGGTCCCGTCCCTATAGATTGCCAGAGGGCCGAAAAGACCTGGTAGAGAGGGAGATAATAGTCATGTTGGAATTGGGTGTGATCGAGGAGTCCCACAGCGAATGGTGTAGCCCTATAGTGTTGGTCCCTAAACCAGATGGGAAGGTGAGGTTTTGTGTGGATCTGCGAAAGGTAAATGCTGTATCCAGATTTGATGCATACCCAATGCCTAGTGTGGATGAATTGCTTGACTCGCTTGGGTATATCTCCACCCTAGATCTCACGTAAGGATATTGGAGATACCTCAAGCGGAAGAATCCAAATGCAAAACTGCCTTCGCCACCCCTCTCGGTTTATACCAATTTGTCACTATGCCATTTGGGTTACATGGGGCTCCAGCCACGTTGCAAAGGTTAATGGACAAGGTACTACGACCCCATAGGGCATATGCCGCGGCCTACTTGGATGACATTGTCATCTATAGCAGACACTGGCAGTCTCATATAAAAAGGTTAAGGGCAGTCCTAACGTCCTTAAGAGAAGCAGGGCTCACTGCAAATCCAAAAAAATGTGCCTGGGTAAATCCACTACAAAGTACTTGGGCTATGCCGTTGGGGGAGGGATAGTAAGGCAACTAGCTAGCAAGGTGGCCGCCATAAAGGAAGTCCCCACCCCACAGACAAAGAAACAGGTCCGCGCCCTTTTGGGGTTAGCAGGGTATTACAGGCGGTTTATCCCCAATTTTTCAGAAATTTCTGCACCCCTAACAGATCTGACAAAAAAGAGTGCCCCGACCCAAGTTAAATGGTCTTGGGAGTGCCAAGACACCTTTCACATGCTTAAAAAGTGCCTGTCAGAGGGCCCCGTTCTTCGGAGCCCAGATTTTAAAGAGCCCTTCATCATCCAGATGGATGCCTCAGAGGTAGGACTGGGAGCAGTGCTGTCCCAGCAATTTGATGGTGTTGAACACCCCATACTGTTCATCAGCCGGAAGCTGTTCCCAAGTGAAGTGAGGTATTCCGTCATTGAGAAGGAGTGCCTCGCTGTAAAATGGGCAATTGAGGCCTTGAGACATTATGTTGCTGGAGTACACTTCACCCTGGTCACTGACCATGCACCCTTGAAGTGGTTAAACACCATGAAGGACGCAAACTCAAGGTTGACCAGGTGGTATATGGCCCTCCAACCCTTCTCTTTTGATATTCAGCATAGACCTGGAAAGGACCATGGAAATGCTGATTTTTTGTCAAGAGAAGGAGTGGAGGGTCGGGCTTCAGCCGTGTGGGACACTAGCCACACACAAACAGGGGAGGTATGTGACAGAGTGAAGTCAACTCCTATCAGTTACGCCTGGGAGACATATGTCTGAGTGCTTCATCCAGCACTCATAAGGGTTATCTCAGGTGGAAGTTAGGTAGTCAGGATGTAAGCTGACACCTGAGAGCCAGCAAGGTAGAAAAGGATCTTGTTACTAGCAGTAGCTGGCTCTCTCAGACCAGAGCACATGGATATATGTGCTGCTAGCCAGACGGATACAGCACACTACTTACTGCAACCAAAGTAAGATTTGTTTCATTTGTTTTCATGACTGCTTAAAAGACTCTTACGGTTAGGTTATGGTTTAGCCAACCAGCTTGCTAGATAGGCCTGCTGTGTTAGTCAGTTTTTCTCCCAACGTGGAGCAGGATTTATTTGTTTAAAGGGACAGTGTACCCGCATGTTATGTTGCTGTGGAGAAATAAAGCCACTGAACGTTTTCATTTATCCTGAAACTACACGTGTGGACTGTTCCCTGACCTCGGCTACAGGCCGTCCTGTCACACATACATTAGATACATGTAGGTGGTGCAATGGCATCCTTTATTGCATCGACGATGGCGGCTGCCCAGCAGAGAGGAGCTCCATGTGCGAGCGCAATTACCAAGTAAAGATGGCGACCGCAAGAGGTGAAGTTCCGCACGGTGCATAGAATCAAAGATGGCGGCCCGCGCCTGATGGAGAGAGCGCACATGGTGTGTGTATCACAGAGGATCGAGCTGCAGAAGGGACTTTTGCAAGTATGTTATGAAGTGGCGCCAAGGCTGTGGCAGCGCCGTTTTTGTCCTGCCTAGGATCTCGGGGTGCTACCTTGGAGTACAGTGTTGAGGACATTGTTGTTATGTGTGGAGTGGATGGAGAACCTGATTGCCAGACGGTGATCCCTAGACAAGTATCTACCTCAGTTGCTATAGTGAATGGCCGTGCAAACCAAGATGGCGGTTCGCACTTGCCTGGGAGACCGCGTGGGCCGATTGAAGAAAATTCTGCAAATGCTAAGATTGCAAGGAGTTGGCTGGGATTGGCACCAACTAAAGAACCCCTCCCTGCTGGGGGTAGTGGCATGAAAGCTGTGGCCGCGCCCTCCTGGACTGTGACAGGCTCAGCGCTAATCGTGGGTCATCAAGTGAACCTGTGGGACACTCCCTTGATATCCACCAGGGGGAGGGGTACCTGTATCTGCCAATTATGAACCGAGTGGGCTGAGGGAGGAGCTGGATGTGCGTTTCCTGCCCTACAGTTGCAAGGAGCTGGTGAACAGGCAAGACCCCTGTGCAAAGTGTCCCCTGTAACCAGTACCATAAAGACTAAGATGGACATTTCAGAACACCCCCACTCATTGCCAGGAGGTTTCCTGGTAATAAAGGCGGGCGATACCGAAACCTTGCATACAGTGCCGATTGCCGGGCGGAGAAGCCAGTACCACTGCGAGATGCCCCCAATGTGGCATATATTATCTGTGGGCCGTGCAGCGCTTTGTGTCTGGGCAGACCGTGGAGGCGGGAGGAGAGACAGCCCAGCTGATGGCTGGAGCCTCGCCCAAGATCATGACAGAGAAAACTGATCCCGGAAAATGGGGATCATTGCTGATGATTGCTACGGAGCAGAAAGAAACTGGGGCCTGCAACCGCAGTGAGAACTCGGAACCTCGCTGCCGGTCCCCTGCGGAAGTACCGCTACCCGTGTCGAAGTCCGCTTCATCGGATGAGGAGCAAGCCAGCCCAACATCGGTGGTGATGCGCCTACTGGCGGGAATCCGTGAGCACCTGCGCTGATGCGACCGGAGCGGATGAGTCCTGCGGCCGTGGTGATTCTCAGCGTGGAAGGAGAAAAATACCCCATCATGAGCCGACGGAGCGGTGAGACACCTCCTTACCCTCCACAGGCCCCGATGGTGGCGACGGCGAAGGAAGGCCCAGCAAAGACCCGAGCGGAGCGGCGAGAAGAACCATCACTTCCGGTGGCGGATGTCGTTGTGGAGGAAGAGGTTCCGGTGGGGAGCCCAACCCAAGATGGTGGCGCCTCGTCCCGCGAGATCGATGATGTCACTTCCGGTGGACACAGCGGAACCGGTTGGAAGATGTTACACCATTTCTAGCTGGCACAGCAGAAGAGGCAGGCAGGCATCCAGTTGCAGCAATCTGGTTGCAGGTGAATGATGTTTGGAGGAAACATTTGCATCCAGTGACCATCGGAGATTGCCATGCAGCTGGCCTGATTGACTCTGGACCAAACAGTCACTCTGGTGCAACCTGATATGGTCAGCCCAGAGGATCTGCTCCCTGACCCAGGTATGCAGGTTACTATGCAAGACGGGGGACCTCGCCCAATCCAGGTCACCTGAGTGTTCCTCGACTGGAGTGCTGCCGGTCGAGGAGTGAGGGATATGGCTGTCCTTCCCGGCTTAGATACAGAGATCCTGCTCGGGAACGACCTGGGACACCTCATCTGTGCTTTTGCTGAGGAAAATGCTCCTGTGGCTGCGGTCACAAGAAGCCAAAGTTGGGCCCATTGAGGAGAGCACGTCTCCTTGCATTTGGGACCAACTAATCCTGAGGTCCCCGCGGAGACCGGGCAAGTAATCCAGACCGAGTGGGTACTGTGTCCAAACCTCCCTTCAAATATACCTGTTTCTGTATCCTCTGACTTAGTCACTATGGATTAGTGGCCTGAGCTAGGTGCATGGTTCAGAGAAGTGGTGCGCTCCAATCCCAGCTTAGAGGGCATGAAACTGCGGGCGGCCGAGAAGGGGGCGGCTCGGTATCTCTGATACCATGGGCTCTTGTACCTAGAGCATGCCGCTGATGCTCCGGACATGGTATGGACTGGTAGAAGACAGTGGTATCCAGGGAGTATAGACAGCAGTTGTTGCAGGTAGCCCACTCCATCCCACTAACAGGGCATCAGAGGGTTTCCCTCATCAGAGCCTGGCTACTGCAACATTTCTACTGGCCAGGGGCATCCCAAGCAGTAGCGGATTTCTGCCACTCCTGTGATTCCTGCCAGTGGGTAGGCAGTTTGGTGACCATGTGAAGGTCCCCCTGAACCCATTACCGGTGATCACTGAGCCCTTCAAGTGGGTAGCAGTAGACAAAGTGGATTCGCTCCTAGTCCCTAGCTATACAGGGAATGCTACTTTAGTTCCGACGGTTATTCTAAAACAAATCTGGGGCAATCACCAACAAGACCCAGGTACATGCTGGGTACATGCTTGGTACATGCTGGGTACATGCTGCAACATTTCAGTGACATTTCAGCAGACAGGCTAATGGCCTATAGAATTAACAGCGAGTGTCCCTGGCAGTCCCATTCAAACTGAATGGGACTGCCAGGGACCCCTGCTGTGTTAATCTGATGGGCCATTAGTCTCTGCAGAAATGTCACTGAAATGTTGCAGCATGTACCCACCATGTACCTGGGTCTTGTTGGTGATAGCCCCAGATTTTCCAAGGCAAGTTTAAGGCAAGTTTTAGAATACTCGTCGGCGCACCTGTACAGCCTCACGGTTGTTGATTTTGCAACCAGGTACCCTGAGGCTGTGGCACTGACCTCGATCGAAGTTAAGAAGGTAGCAGAAACAATGATAGGGATTTTTACTAGGGTAGGGTTCCCTACTGAGATTCTAACCGACCACGGGGTGCAATTCATGTCTGAATTGCTCCAGTGTCTCTGGGCTACGTGTAGGGTGACACTCCATATGCCCCTTACTACCCCCAGACAAATGGACTGTGTGAGCGGTTCAATGGTACCCTGACGCAGATGCGGTGAGCATTTATAGAAGCTGAACATGGAGACTGGGAGGCTCATTTATAGCATTTGCTGTTTGCATACTTAAAGGTACTGCAAGAGTCCACCAGTTGTCACCTTTTGAGCTTCTATATGGACGCCGGTTACGGCGACCGCTTGACCTGTTCCGTGATGGATGGGAAGGGGAGACTACCAATACTGATGCTTCTCTGCTACAGTATTTAGCAGAGCTCAGGGACCAGTTAGAAAGGCTAAAGGGGTTATCACAGGCTAATCTGAAGGATGCTCAGACCAAGCAGAATCTTTGGTATTACAAAAATGCCCGTAGCAGAGAGTTCATCCCTGGGCAGCAAGTGCTTGTTCTGAGGCCCACTCTGCAAAACAAACTCATGGTTGCCTGGGCTGACCCATATACGGCACTCCAGCAGATGAATGAGTGCAACTATGTTGTACAGTTAGATCCTGAGACAGAGGCATAGAACTTATCACATTAATATGTTAAAAGCATATTACCCGAGTGAGCCATCAGTACTGGCTATCTGTAGCCCACTGATGGGGAACCCTGCGAGCCAAGCTCTGCCCTATCTCCTTGGAGAAGCTATGCAGGGGGGCACAGGAGGCAGGTAGGGATAAGTCCCTAGCTCGAGGCACCCCAGCCGGTGCATTCACGAGATATGCTAGAAAAGTATAAGGTCCTGTTCACAGATAAGCTCAGCAGGACCCAAATTACTGATCACCCAGTCCATACCGGGTATCGGAGACCTCTGCATAACAATGCCTATCGGGTATCTGCAGAGGTAAAGCAGAGCATAGAGGAGCACGTAGAAGAGACGCTGGCCCTAAGGGTAATTGTGCAGTCTCAGAGTACTTGGGTTTCCCCGGTAATTCTGTACCTAAGAAGGACGGTACCAGTTGGTTCTGTGTTGGCTACCAGCAGCTCAACGCTCAGACTGTCAGATGCCTACCCCATACCCCGCTTGGATGAACTTTTAGATGAGCTTGTGAGGGCAAGGAACTGTATCTGACTACCATGGATCTGTCCAGGGGGTACTGGCAGATTCCTTTGACCCAGGAGGCACAGGAGAAGTCAGCCTTCATCACCCCGAGTGGCTTATATGAATTCCTGTTTATTCCTTTCGGGATGAAGAATGCCCCGGCTACCTTCCAACGCCAGTTCAATCGGTTACTGGAAGGGATGCAAAGCTTTGCAAGGGCATACGTGGACGACATTGCTGTCTTTAGTGATACCTGGGAGACACATTTAGAACATGTAGCAGCGGGAAGTCGGGTTAACCCTCAACCATCCAAGTGCCTATTCTGCATGGCAGAGTTATTGTTCCTCGGGCATAGGTTGGGTGGGGGTCACCTCAAACCTGAGCCTGTTAAGGTGGAGGCAATCATCAATTGGCCAGTTTCCCATACTAAGAAGCAGGTCATGGCAGTTTTAGGCACCGCTGGTTATTACAGAAAGTTTCTACCTCAGTATATGGCCAAACCCCTGACTGACCTGACCTAGAAAAAACTCTTCTTCGTTCTGGTTGTCTGGTCTCCCACTTGTGTGGAGGCATTCCAGGCATTGAAGTCTGCCCTGGCCAGCTCTCCTATCTTGGCAGCCCCTGATTACACCAAGAAGTTCTTGGTACAGACCGATGCCTCTGACAATGGCATCAGCGCTGTACTGAGCCAGGTAGGATAGGACAGGGGAGAACACCCGGTCATCTACCTGAGCTGCAAGTTGCTGCCTTGGGAGGTGGCTTATGCCACCATTGAAAAGGACTGCATAGCAATTGTGTGGGCACTAAAGAAGCTTTAGCCCTACCTGTATGGCAGAGCTTTCACTGTGCTAACTGATCACAATCCCCTCACTTGGTTACAGAGGGTGTACGGGAGAACATAAAACTGCTACGCTGGAGTCTTGCCCAGCAAGAGTTTGATTTCACCATCCAGCACAAGAAGGGCAGTGAACACCCTAATGCCGATTAACTCTCCTGACAGGACATCCCCAGTGACTAGAAAGCCTCCAGGACATCCAGGGTTGCGGAGCCACCTTATGAGGTGACTGCCTCAGAGACTTCCATCTTGAGGGGGAGGTGTCACGGTAGGGGGTAGCCGGTCTGCTTAATAAAAGTAAAATCTGACTGGTTACCCCTGAAAAACATGGATGCCTGGCAGCTAAGTAGCATAAGCCAGGGGCCATGTAATATAAACTGTAAAAGTAAAAGCATGCCCTGCTTTTTCACTTTACCTGTTCCCCTTGCCCCAGAAACATAGAACTTCTGGAGTGTAAGTTTTAGGTGGGATATTTGGGTGGAAATGCAGTTATTTAGGTGAAGGGATGTCTGTATAGACATCATAGTTTAAAGGAGAGAGGATGTCCAAAAAGTGACAACTGTTTGTAGGTGAGCCTATTTGAGCCTAGTTTTCACCCCATTAAGTGTGCATTCTGTCTGTATTTTGTATATTCATTGTGTGTACGCGTGTTTACCCGAATAAACCTCATTTTATTCCACTACCTTGTTTTGCCTAGTGAATGATCCCGGTTAAAAGTCCTGGGGGCCGATTCACCAAGCTCCGTTAATTTATGCTGAAATGGGTTTCATCGCTCGGGCGCAAAAGGGTGAAGGCAAAAGCGCTATTCACTAAGGCTGCTCGGCGCGTTTTCAGCCTGCCTTGCCAAAAAGAGCCATATCGTGTGAGAACCTTCTTTACCCCCTGCTATCGGGCTTAAAGTTAGATAGCACGATAACTGATATAAACAAAGCAGCCTGTAAGAACTGCATGGAGACGCTGCGTCTCAATGCACAGCTCCTACAGGCGATCGTGCTGTACAAATATGATTTTTAATACTAGTGTACATGTACAGGGGGTCTCCTGAGCTGAACCGCATTGGTTTCAGCCTCGGGGACCCCCTACTTCAGGAGATACAGGCCCTGTTATGGGGTGCCGGTATCCCCTGCAGAATGTAAATGTCCCGGTCACATGACACGGGAGCTTTAAAAGTGCAGGGGATACCGGCACCCCATAACGGGGCCTGTATCTCCTGAAATAGGGTGTCTACGAGGCTGAAACCAATGCAGTTCAGCTCAGGAGACCACCTGCACATCTACAATAGTATTAAAACACCAATACCAGTAAATAATAATTCATTACCGTAGCGGGTAGCCGCTGTGGTAATGAAGCTGCATTAAAGTACATTTTAATAATAGTGTGCAGGATCAGGGGGTCTCCTGAGCAGAACCACATTGATTAATGGCTCAGGGACCCCCTGATTCCCAAGTTGCAGGCCCCGGTATGGGGCATCGGAGGCCAGTGTCGGCGCCATCTTTATAGCGTACAAGACGCGACGTGGGCTCTATAAAGATGGCGGATCAGGTACCCGGATCTTCATGGCGGATGGCTGTTGGAGGCCTTCAAGGTACGTGAGCTTCCTGTTACCCCGGGAGTCAGAGGGCCACCGCTTCTAATGGTAAGTAAGATATTCAATGTTTGTAAATGTCTCTTTTTACAGGTTTCTTCATTGGATGTGTTTTTTGATTTTTTGGGGGAGGCACATTGACTGATAATATATTAATCTGTACCACTTTATGGTACAGATGAATACATTATTATGACAATATTTGGGGGCATTTGTGGCTTGGTATTGCAGTTGTTTTTTTTTATTTCAATTTCTTATGTGGATGTGATTGTTTGTTTTTTTCCTGCTTAATGGTAATAAAATGTTTGCGATTGGTGTTCGTTTGTAGTTAATGTTGTATTATGTTAGCTAATGCGTTTTATGGTTATTTCAGATATTGTTTTAATGTATTTCTTTGTCTTTTAATGTTTACATTCATTAATGTTGTAGTAATTCATTGGTTTGATTGGTTAGTGTTACTATTCATTTTGAGTTGGTTTAGGAATTAATTGGTTTCATTGGTTAATGGTTTAATTAATTAATTGTTGATGTTGTTACTGCTTGTATTCATTGGATTTGCTGACTACCGTTTTTATTTAGGTATGCTAATGCAGTGTTTAATAATCGGCAAATAATCTATTATCTGGATAATAGTTATTTTGCACATTATTGTACTGTATGTGTTAGGGGGGTGTATTTAGTTAGAAATAATGTTTAGTATTTTTGTAGGCACAACATTGGTACCGCAGGCCCGTGGTACCCCGGGACTTCTACGGGGACCCCGGGACAGCCGCGGTGTCAGCCGGGGACACCAGCCGGCCTGTTGTATGGGTGTTGCGCATGCAAAAATGTAAAGTAAGACATTTTTCAAAGTCCAGCTTTTTTTGCGTCTACCTTGAGCTGACGTGTTCTGTTGAACGCAACTTTCACGAATGCTAGAGTTACGTAGCATAGTGCATCCTGCTTAAGGGAAGAATTTAACGCAAACAGGGTAACGAACGAGCAAAGTTGGACTTAGAAAAATTTCCTGAAAAAAGTCAGTTTTAGAGTGCAAAGTGCCTGTTTGCGTGGCTTAGTGCATCGTGTTCAGCGCAACATCACGTTCTAACCGCACTTTGCGCTCTAAAAACGACTTAACGGAGCTTAGTGCATGACTCCCTAAGTTTGTTTATAGCGTAAATGACATCACACCAATCCTATGGTGTAGCAGCTAGAGAATTGCTACTAGCGTGTGAAGCTTCATGGGTTAGATTCCTGCATGATATGGTAAAATTATTATTTTAATTATAATGTATATGTAGCCGTGACCCCTGATTCACCCCAAAGAGCGGGAGGTTGCGCTTGCAAAGAGTAGTTGCAAAAGCCCGCGAAGGAGGAGGAGAGTGTATTTGGTAGGAGGGAGCAGTCCCTTGACCCAGCAGCCCTGAGAGGGAGGGTCAGGTGAGAGAGTCGAGCCAATGGGCTGAGGAGGTGCCGGAGATATAGGCAGGTGGTTGCGCGCACGTGGAGTTAGAGCTGGTTGGAGAGGAGAGTCTGTGGGAGGAGACGGAGAGTCTGTGAGGGGAGGTTGAACCGCCCCGGCGCAGGCCATGTGCCCCAGGCCCAGTTAGCCCTGAGTCACCTTAGAGGCAAGCTGAGCTAGGGATCGCCTTAGTGAAGTTCCTGTTCCCATAATATCTGTAAACCTTGACCGGGACTATACTTTCGAGAGGGAGGTCTGGGCTCAGACCCCACTTGTGTTGCCGGAGTCCGGGTGGGATCTCCCCGGACCCTGGAGGGAGCGAGAGAGATAGAACGGTGTCGACGTACCGAGTCCCTTTGTGAAGATCGTGACAGTCCCGAGCACCGGAGTGCTCGGCAGGTATTTCATCAAGTGCACCAACGGTACCATTCATTCACCCGAGACATCGTGACTGCGCAGTCACCCATACATACATATAGTGGCCTGCTGTGAGCGGGAGGACTAATCCGTAAAGGATCGGACACGGGTGGGATCACCCGGTGGAGGGTATGGGAAGTATTGTTGCGTCCGTCGTGGCGCATGTTGTGGGGCATCCGCCGTGGCGCAAGATAGTGTTGGCGTCCGCCGTGGCGCGCTATTTAATGCTTATATATATATTGGGATGTTATGGAATGTAATTAAATGTG
The DNA here is from genome assembly GCF_040206685.1 of Ascaphus truei. NCBI lineage: Eukaryota > Metazoa > Chordata > Amphibia > Anura > Ascaphidae > Ascaphus > Ascaphus truei. Next base: position 202,744,004 of record NC_134484.1, on the reverse strand, counting down.
AGTTTGGTCTGCAAGTAAAAGAGGTTGGTTTTAGAACTTGGCTGTGTGAGTGTAATTCTTGCATATACGTCCTGCGAAGACCCACTCCCCCGTTGGCGGGAGCTGTCGCAGGTGGAGGCGCTGCACCCGTTATAAATATTGCGTGCACCCCAGGCTCTCCGTGGCAGAGACTTAGGCCCTGTGAGCCTGCAGGTAATACAGCACAGAGTAGCGGCTTGCTAGTGATAGGAAGCAGGGCTACATTTGGAGGCGCTGCTGAGAGCTTAGACCTGGGGTGCCCCGCGGACCTAAATTGTTATCACCATGGCTTTGCCTACCCGTCACGAGATCCGAGACTGGGCCCGTCAAGTACGCACGCCTACCCGTCGTGCCATAGCGCTGGCCCGAGTGCCCATGGTCTTACCCTTAGAGACTTTACAGATGGCCTTGCGACAACTCCCGGGTTGTGCCAAAGCTCGCCTGGTAGATGTAATGGTAGATTGATTTGGATCAGACCAATACGTCTGCAGAGTATCTGTCCCCGTCCAGATTAGTTTCCTACGTAGGTAGTGCGTGCACTGAGAAAAATCACACTGACACAGGAGTTCAGAATGATAATGCCTGTGTTTTATTACTACAGCCTGTGTCTCTATATAGAGGCTGCAGGGGGGGGGATTGTATGCAAAAGGAGCTCTCTCAGGTCTAAAGGTTGTGTGTACTGTAAATACACATGTCAGTGTCTCATTGGTTCTTGTTGGGTCTTTTCCTTGTATGGTCTTGTTGTTGTAGTTTATGGTCTTGTTATTGCAGTTTTTGGACACATCAGCATTTGAGTGGAATTCCTGGGCGCCATCTTGATTTCATAGTTGATGGGAGGGGGAGCTGCGGTAGCCATTTTGAGTAAGGAATCATAGCAAGGTACACATTACAGATGAAGAAATAGGCATTTTATCCAATCCATCACAGTCCCCCCTTGAAATGTCTATTTCTGAGTCTGTCCCTAGATGTATACTAACTCATCTGTCCAGATGTGCCTGGGAATTTTTTTGTGCTGTACGTTAGACGAGTCATGGCTTGTCCATGACCCCCCTTGCCACAGACTTTGCACATAAGGAAGTCAGATGCTGTCCCTATGGATTTATACTATTGTACTTAACTGGGAGGGACTGTAACGGAGTAAATGGACCATCTTCCGAGAGTGGAGTATTATTATCTGACTGCAGGAAAAAGGTAGGAGTGCTATTGTCAACAGCTTTGGTCATGAACTTTTTAAAACATGGGAGAACACAGCAGACAATAATCACAGGCAAGACAAAAATAATAACTATTGCGATGCTTATTTGGGCAAGAATCTTTTGCCATCCCGTCTTTCCTTGCTAGACGGTATCCCCAATCTGTTCCCGTGTTCCATCCTACTGCTCCCCAGTAATCACATTCCTGTCCCCAGTAGGAATCTGTTACACATATATAAGTGGACCTGGAACCGGAATTGCTGTATAGAACACATTGCCAATGTGTTGAGGGGCAGCTGACTATATTACAATAATGAAAGGAGAAGGTAGCTACATGAATATTGGATGAATTATACCAAAACGTGACTACCCCTTCATATTGGGTGATAGCAACCTTTTGTGCCTCCCCTAGACCCAACAAGCAAAAGATATATAGCATCATTTTCCTTCTGAGTTGTCCTCGTTGGGAGCTGGAACCTTCTTGCAATGAGAGGCGTGTATCCAGGTGTTCTTGCCAGCTAGTTTGACTGATGTGGCTGTGGTCAACAGAACTTGGAAAGGACCATCATATCTGGGCTCTAGGGAGTGTTTCCTTACAAATCTCTTCACGAGCACCCAGTCTCCAGGCACGAGTTTATGAGTACCGGTATCTAGATCTGGATCTGGAATAGAAGAAAACACTCGACCATGCATATTGGTTAGTTCTTGCGCTAGGGCAGTTACATATTTGGTCAAAACATCAGACTGCATTTGTAACTGCTGTGGGTAGTAACAACCAAGTTCGGGGGCAGTACCAAACAGTATCTCAAATGGGGATAGAGCATGTTCCCCTCGTGGGGTGTATCGAACACTGAACAAAGCAATGGGTAGACTATCTGGCCAGGGCATATTTGTTTCCTGGGCCATTTTCAACATTCTAGTTTTCAGTGTGCCATTCATTCTTTCTACCTTTCCGCTACTCTGGGGATGGTATGGGGTGTGGAAAGCAATGGTGGTCCCTAGCGCGGACCAAATTTCTTTAGCTAGCGTAGCAGTGAAAGCGGGGCCTTGGTCGCTTTCTATTACTTCAGGTACCCCATATCTACAAACCACCTCTGTCAGGAGTTTTTTTGCTGTTGTTCTTGCTGTGAGATTGGTGACAGGATAGGCCTCTGGCAATCCTGAAAACATATCTACAATTACTAACGCATATTCAAAACGGCCCGACTTTGGCATCTGAATATGGTCAATCTGGATACGCTGGAAACGGTATAAGGGCCTTGCAAGGTGTTTCTGCGGTGGTTTTTCCACACGTCCTGGGTTACACTTTGCACAAATTGTACATGATTTGCAGAAATTACTAGTCATTGGGGTAATTCTAGGCGCCACATAGTATTTGTCGATCAGTGCATTCATAAGAGTCTTCGAGAGATGTGCTGCTCCATGTGCCCATTGTACCACAGCAGGATACAGTGCCCGTGGCAGACAAAGTTTCTTTTTGTACTCATAAATTCCTTCTTGGGGCGATGCACCTCTTTTCTTCCAGCTTTCCTTTTCTTCCTTTGTTGCAGATTCTTGCAACTTCTTCAGATATTCTCGATTCACTGGGAGGTTCTGCATTAACGGAACCATCCTTGTCGTGTCCACTCGATCTTCCACTTCTCGTATCCCGCTGGCAGCTTGTTTTGCCGCAGCATCCGACAGCTGATTTCCTCTGGCTTCTTCTGTGTTCAGTTTCCCATGGGCTTTTACCTTTAGGATGGCCACATGGCTTGGAAGGAGTAGGGCGTCCATCAGAGCTTGTATGGCTGAGCTGTGTTTCACTGGTGTTCCTGCTGCTGTCAGAAATCCCCTGGTTTGCCAAATGACGCCAAAATCGTGTGCTACACCAAAGGCATATCTAGAGTCAGTGTAGATATTCGCCGTTTGTCCTTCTGCCAGTTTACACGCTGCAGTAAATTCATGAATTGTAATGCAGTATATATATATATACTGTGCAGTATTGCAGCCAGCGGGAATAAAATGCTTCAATCCCTGCCTGGAAAATACCTCAATGCACTCGGGCAGAAAACAGTCACAAACCTCAATACACCCGGGTATACCCGAATTCGTGGGACTAGCCGAGCTCGAATAAAGTGTGTCGCCAGTGTAGTTCGGCTTCTTGTGCAGATGCTGTTGACAGTAGTGTGCTTGCCAGTAGGACCACAGAGTCTGTGGTGACAGCATAACCCGTATGGTAGGTGCCTTGTTGATCAGCATATCGAGAACCATCCACAAACAGGATTAGATCTGGGTTCTGTATCGGCGTTTCACTCACCGTGGGCAGATGAGCTGTTTCTAGCTTCATGAGTTCGAAGCAATCATGGGGTAGGTCGACTCCAGCTGTGCTTTGTTCTTGTTCGTGTCCCTGCACATCTCCCCCCTCGGGAAGTGGAAGAAGAGTGGAGGGGTTAAGCACTTGGCACCGGAGAAGTGTGACATTGTCTGGAATGAGAAGCGAGCATTGCAACCTGAGGTGTCTGGCAGCGGACAGATGTTTTGGCTGTGTCTGATTGAGAATAGCAGCAATGTCATGTGGTGCCAGGAGAATGAGGTCATGCCCTAGAACGATATCCGAAGTTTTATCCAGCAGTGCTTGAGCAGCAAAGACAGCACGAAGACAGGACGGTCCACCACGAGCCACAGCGTCGAGACGGCTGGAGTAATAACCAATAGGTCGACATCGGCCAGCGTGTGGCTGTGTTAACACTCCAGTTGCATGTCCATTTCGTTCTGATACGAAAAGCTTGAAGGGTAAATCATAGTCTGGGAGGCCCATGGCAGAGGCAGAGGATATTACCTGTTTGAGAACAGTGAAATTCTTGGAAGCCTCTGGGGTCATCTGAAAGGGATTTGTTGTTAAGACATCGTACAATGGTTGCATCAACAGCGAGGCTTCTGGAACCGAGGAGCGACAGTACGAAATAAGTCCAAGGAACGCGTGTAGCGGTTTATGGCCTTGTGGCAAAGGTATGTCCAGTATGGCTGTGACTCGATCGCGAGTGAGATGTCTTGTTCCGTGTGAGAGACAATGAGCGAGGAATACAACAGAGATGGAGCACCACTGGAGTTTGAGGAGTGTCGCCTTGGATCCCTGATCCGCCAGATAACATAGTAGACTTTCAGAGGCTTGTTCGGCAGACTTGTGATCATCTGCACATAGGAGTAAATCATCAACATATTGTATCAGGGTTACAGAAACATTCTCTTTCTGCCATGTGTCTAAAATGGTGGCCATTGCCTTGGCAAATTGGCTGGGAGCGTTCTGTGCCCCTTGTGGCATTACGGTCCATGTATACTGTTGGCCCTCATGAGTAAATGCAAAAAGATACATACATGAAGGGTGCAACGGAACACTGAAAAATGCATTCGCCAAATCCACCACTGTAAAGTATTGCGCTGTGGGCGGAACCCCTGCAAGGAGTGTGTGAGGGTTAGGGACAATGGGAGTGTCTAAAACAGTTGCATCATTTACTGCTCGAAGATCTTGAACCATTCTATACTTATCAGGTTCACCCTTCGCAGTGCGTTTCTTCACAGGGAAAAGAGGGGTATTGCAGGGTGTGGTGCAAGGTATTAATGCGCCATTTGCAAGGAGAGCCTTAACATGTTTCGTGATAGCATCAGCTTGTGCTATCTTTAGTGGGTATTGCGGTTTACGGGGAAGCGGGGCCCCTTATTTGAGCTGTACAACAATGGGTGGTACCGTTAGGTGCCCGATATCCTCAGGGCCTGTGGACCATAATTTGGACGGGATCCTATCCATGACAGCGGATGGTATACTGGTGGCTGAGGGTTTGTCCGCTAATGCCAAAAGTATCGGAAGGGAACAAAGGGTAGAGACATCTGACTCCCAGAGCGGGGAGGTTACATCAATAGTGCCGTCCTCGGAGAATATTATGGACAAAACATCAGCGCCAAGCAGATTAAGCAGGCAGGTAGAGGAAACTACAAATCGTGCAAATAGTTCAGGGTAGGGACCTATCTGCAGGGGTCGTGTTAATGGGCTAGAGCACGGAGTGCCATCTACCCCCACACATGAAACATCAATAACAGACAAATAGGAAGGGTCGGGTATATCTGCCGCTCTAATTACACGCCTGGCTGCACCTGTGTCTACCAGGAAGGGGGTACGGTGACATACATTATTGGGGCGCCTTCTACCTGCTTGGGCGTCTGCCCATATAACCTTGGGCCACGGTCGGGTACTGGGGGGTGTCTGGGGTTAGTGTTCCAGGTCATGTCCGCCTCCTGTGCAGCGGCCCGTGACTCACTATCTGAGTCAAAACTACCGGGAGTACTATAGTGGACACTGCTGCTGGGTCTGTGTGCTATTGTTGTGTCAGGGTAGACTTGAATCCCTACCGCTGGGGTAGTGATTGTTTGGGATGAAAGGGCTGGCATCAGGGGCATTAGGGGCGCAGTCGGGGTGTAATAGGAACCGTCCGCCTGCAGCACAGGATATAGTTGTGCTACATGGGCAGTCAAGGTTGGTTTGTCATTCGTGGGCGGGGTAGTGGGTTGTATAGGTGGGGGTGCTGCTGGAGCTGGGAGCGAAGGTAACAAAGGAGTGATTATAGGTGAATCAGTCACACGGGGGCACTGCGCACCACAATTAAAACAATCTTCCCTGCATTGGGGGTTTCGGGTGCCACACCTTAAACATGTCCAGGGGGGTGGGTCAGCACCAGCATAGGGTGGGGGTTGGTAATTTTCAGGGGGGTTACTTGTACAGTCACCGCAAGGGTGATAAAGAAATACAACCTGCCCTCCCTTTTCTATCTCCTGCTCGGTCCATTTTTCTCTGTGGATAGCCTTGGCAACATTAAACCAGGCTTCTGCTGTCTTCAGCAGGTTGTTATCACTCAAAATTCCTCTCTTTTCTTTCAATATTTTCCGCCACTCTTCTGGTTGTAACCTGCCTTTTACTACAGTAATTCCACATACTTTAAACAGCCTACTTGCTTTCTTTTTCACTTGTTATTATATTAACTTCTGTCCTGGCAATGATAAAATAAATGCAGCGGGACTCTTCTGTCCCTCAACAGAATTATTTTGACCCATATTAACGTAAGGTATATTTCCCTGTGGGATTCTAAAACACACGAGACGGCGCTCACTGAGCTTATCAATCCCACAGAAAAAGACACCTCTTTCATTTAAACATTTGCACAATTTCCATATCTTTTGCATATTCCTTTGGAGGGAAAAGGGTTTTTTTGGCGCGGTCTGTGCTGCTGTTGTTCGGATTCTGTTTCTAGCTGCCATTAGAACAGAAGGAAAAAGAATATTTTCTGGTTTTAAAAGACCCATTCGTGTGGCCAGTACGAACAAACCTTTTAAATAATTTTTTACCAGTTGCAGGGCTACTCCCGTTCTGTTCTCTCTCTTTCCGCCACTTGGTGGCAGGCTAAGACTCCCTTCTCAGTCGTACTTGCCTGTGTTCCCATGGTTACACACTTTATGGCACCAAACTTAAATCCGAGCTTTTTCTCACTTTTTTTTTTTAAGGCTGCACTGTAATTACTAGCAAAAATGTCCTGCCTTTTTTTCCCCCACTTATAACACTTTCTGTCCCTTCCAAACAATATACACATTTTCTAATTGTATCCCAATTTCTGCATATAAACCTTTCATAAAAATAACCCTCAATATCTACTTCCTCAACACCATCATATGCCTTGATTATCTATCAGCAAATTTACTTGCCTATTTCTTTCCTATTCACTTTTCTTTTTTTACTGCAAAGCGTACGTTAATGCGGAAAAAACAGGAGTTCGGGTAGTTTAACGTCTAGGGGCTATCTCTTTTACTCTCAACAATTCCCACCCGTCCTCATGAATTCTCAACACTAATACACAAACACATTTTGGACATAACATACAACTTGATTACGAGAGAGAGGAAAAGGTTGTTCAGGAATCAGTCGGCAGGATTCCTCGCTGTTACCAACCGTAACGCGCACCTTTAACACCCCTCCCTCTGCAACGCACCAACCACGCAGTCACTACAGGGATCATGTGTTCCTCTCTGAACCGACTTTCCCTTACTCCCCCCTTTCCCCTCCTTCCACCAAGTTTACAACGAACAATGACAAGACCCCTAGTCAGCCGGCAAAAATCCCACTCCACTTTGGGCTCCCACTTGCGGCACTGACTAACACATATAACATATAAACATATACCGGGTGACAGATAGTCTAGGTAACAGGTTCGAGTTTAAAACAGGCTCTGGGCAAGATATCTACCTGTCTTTAGGTGACCTTCGGAGAGCCATATGAGACACAGAAATAGACCAACAGCAGAGACAGTGCGTATCGGTAGATAATAAATGTTATCTTACCGTACTCCAGAGGTGATCAGTCTCCTGCCGTGTCCGCATTTGGTCCACCTCGGTCCCTCTGTTCACGGCTGTCTGTTGGTTCACAACCCAGAGCCCCACGTTGGGCGCCAGATGATTTGGATCAGACCAATACGTCTGCAGAGTATCTGTCCCCGTCCAGATTACTTTCCTACGTAGGTAGTGCGTGCACTGAGAAAAATCACACTGACACAGGAGTTCAGAATGATAATGCCTGAGTTTTATTACTTCAGCCTGTGTCTCTATATAGAGGCTGCAGGGGGGGGGGATTGTATGCAAAAGGAGCTCTCTCAGGTCTAAAGGTTGTGTGTAAATACACATGTCAGTGTCTCATTGGTTCTTGTTGGGTCTTTTCCTTGTATGGTCTTGTTGTTGTAGTTTATGGTCTTGTTATTGCAGTTTTTGGACACATCAGCATTTGAGTGAAATTCCTGGGCGCCATCTTGATTTCATAGTTGATGGGAGGGGGAGCTGCGGTAGCCATTTTGAGTAAGGAATCATAGCAAGGTACACATTACAGATGAAGAAATAGGCATTTTATCCAATCATCACAAGATCACGACTCCAAGTGGAATACCTTGCTTGTGGACTGTCGGCGTAACCTGTTAGCGCTCAAACCTGCCGTTCCTCAATCTCTGGCCTTGCCTGATGCACCGCCCGGCGGTAGTCCTTTTGTCTACACCTCCGAGATCCCCTTGTACGTCCGTTGTATGAGGACGACCCCACCCTCCCTTTGATTCACTATGCCGCGAGCGATGTCGGTAGCTGCCAGTCCGTGTCCAGTGATCCAGGATCAAGCGCCTCCGCTGAGGCTGGAGTGAGTAGTAATATGCTGCAGAAACTCAATGACAAGATAGACCAGTTATCTAGCCACCCCAGTTTGCCGCCGCTAGTAGAAGCCACCCACGCCCAGAACTACCGGAAGCTTAAAGCCTTCTCGGGGCCCTCCCTGTGCCTACCGGGGAATATGGGGAAGAAACGTGGAAAGAGCACACGCGAGGGGTAATGGAAGAGTGGTCGTGCACCGATGTGGTAAAAAGACAGAGACTCATGGAGTGCTTGCGGCCCCCAGCGGCCACTCTGATCAGTATACACCGCGAGCAGTACCCCGAGCTAACCTCTCGCTTGATGATAGAGTTCCTGGCCGAAGCCTGTAGCGCGAAAGGGGATGACGGGGCATTGTGGGCCAAGTACTATGCCATAAATCAGAAGGAGGGGGAAGAGCTGTCCACCTATATACACCGTGTGCAAATATCTCTCGGGACGTTGCTGCATTATAAATATGTGCTACCCTCCCAGATGAATGAGTATCTCCGTAAGCAGTACCTCTGCGGATCCAGTCCTTCTCACCCAATAGCCAGCATGATTCGTGATCACCTCACCCGGGCCCCCCCCCTTCGTTCATCCAACTACTGCAACAGGTGAAGGAACACAAGATGCATCTAATGCTACACTCCCCTCAGAGGCCGAAAACTAGCGGTAGCGCTAAACCCAAAGGAAGTACTGAAAAGAAGGAGGAGCCACAGGACAAGCTTGGCTCCGAGAAACCGCCTTTCACGGGACGGTCGTCCCCTCCGCCTGATCGCCGGGCTACCCCCAGAGATATTTCATGCTACAAATGTGGGAAGCGGGGGTATCTATCCTACGATTGTCGCCTGGGCACTTCTCGACACCGGAGCCCCTCTCCCCAGAAGTTCACTTTCCAGGCTATGGTCTGAGGGGTGTATGCGACGGATGCCGACCAAGACGGGACTCCTTCCGGAGGGGCAGAGCAGGTAGAAGATGGTAGTCGGGTGGGACCGGTAGCGTTGATCCGGGTCCTAGTGGATGGAATCTACTCCTCTGCACTACTAGACACCGGATCCCAAGTCACCATCATATACCAAGGGTTCTTTGATCGTCATCTTCAAAAGCGTCCGCTGCGACCGGCTGACCACATCAAGGTACGCGGGCTAAGCAATGACGACTACCCCATCGATGGGTTAGTGACCAAAACAGGAAAATCTCACCCCATGAAGGTGGACGCCTTGGTGTGTCTGGAACCCCGAGACACCCCCAAGTACCCTATTATACTCGTTACCAATTCTGATATTAGATAAAGAGCTCCCCATGTCCAGCCTACAGCTGCAATTGGTTCAAGCCGACCCAGCCCAGCCCTCCTCTCCTTCGGATGACTACGGGCTGTTGTTCTGCGGACGAAGGGGTTTGACAAGGCTTTTCCCCAGAGAAACGCAACGAATTTCCGCTTGGTGTGCTTATGCGGAGCGCCTAGCTGAAGACCAGAAATTCTCGCTAGTGAGTACCCCAGGGGAGGATGTACGGCGAGGGTATTGGCTCATACCCGAATTCTGCCATTGGCGGGGCACCATTCCTAGACGGATTGATGTGATGGTGCAGAATCTATCGCCCTTCCCCCTGGCCATCGATGTGGGGCAGCAGATAGGAAGAATCTATCCTGTTAGTTCAGTGGAAGAAGCCGTGCAAGTAAACGCGACCCGAGTGGAAGAAACAGGGACGGCCCTAGACTTCGATTTTGGCTCGTCCGAGTTGCCTGGAGCCTGGAAGGAACGGTTATGGGTGCAACTGGAACAGCGACGATCCGTATTCTGTACCGGGGAGATGGATGTGGGGTGTAGTCACAACGCCCAGCACACCATTCGCATGATGGATGAGAAGCCCTTCAGACAGCATTCTCGCTGACTCGCTCCAAGGGATGTGGAGGATGTGAGGGCAGCTATCAATGACATGGAAGCTGCCGGAATTGTCACCGAATCCCGAAGTCCCTACACCTCTCCTATAGTGGTTGTGAGAAAGAAAAATGGAACCGTGAGACTGTGTATAGATTATCAGACGCTGAACAATCGGACGGTGCCGGATCAGTATAACCTCCCTTGCATAGAGGAGATCCTCGATACCTTACACGGGAGCCAGTGGTTCAGCGTACTGGATCTACGGTCTGGGTACTATCAAGTCCCTATGAGCCCAGAGGATCAAGAAAAGACAGCCTTCGTCTGCCCCTTGGGGTTTTATCAGTTCACCCGCATGCCCCAAGGCATATGCGGGGCAACCGCCAACTTCCAGCGGTTAATGGAGAAGACGTTGGGTGACCTCAACCCCCGAGAATGCCTGGTGTACCTAGATGACATCATAGTCTTCGGGAAAACCCTGGAAGAACACGAGATCTGTCTCTTGAAGGAACTGGATAGATTGTCCCAAGAAGGCCTCAAACTCTCTCAGGACAAATGTCGGTTCTGCCGGAACTCCATGACATATGTAGGACACATAGTGTCCGGCGCCGGAATCGCCACTGATCCCACCAAAATAAAAGCTGTCGTTAACTGGCCTCGCCCAGAGACTGTGGGGGAGCTGCGCTCGTTCCTGGGATTCTGCGGCTACTATCGGCGATTTGTGTAAGGGTACTCACGTAGGGCCAAAGCCCTCAACAGCCTGCTCCGCATATACCCGTCGGAGGCGGGCCAGAAGACCCACTCTGCCAAACAGCCCTTCGGGGATAAATGGACCCCCGAGTGCGACCAAGCTTTCCACGACTTGAAGCAGAGCCTGACGGCTGCTCCGGTCTTGGCCTACGCCAATCCCAACCAACCCTACATCCTACACGTGGACGCCAGCCTGAGTGGCCTAGGAGCCATGTTGCATCAAAAATATCCTGAGGGGTTGTGACCCGTAGCATATATCAGCCGTAGTCTCACGGTCAATGAGCAGAACTATCCGGTACACAAGCTCGAGTTCTTAGCCCTTAAGTGGGCCATAGTGGACAAACTTCGGGACTATCTGTACGGGGTGTCGTTCGAGGTACGCACCGACAATAATCCTCTCACCTACATCATGACCTCAGCCACACTTGATGCGGCCGGACATCGCTGGTTGGCCGCGCTCTTCAATTACAACTTCACCTTGAAATACAAACCTGGGCCTTTGAACATTGGAGCTGATGCCCAGTCGAGGCGACCGGGGTTGATACCTACCACCAACGTAGATCAGTGGGAAGAGATTCCTGGACCCGGAATAAGAGCACTCTGTTGCACGGCAGCCATCATAGATGAGCAAGTAGCCTTTTCGGAATTGAGGGTGGCTGACTCCCTAGGATGCGCCTCTACTGCTATACCTGGCCTATCATGACCCGAGTGGGATGCATGTTACCCCCGTTCAAATCATTGCCTGGGAGGATATGGTACGTTACCAAGAACAAGATCCGGTCGCATGGAATATCCGTGATGCCATTCGACAAAATCGACGGGATCTGCTTCGCCAGACTCCGGGGGATGTCGGAGGTATACTGATGTGGGAGGCGGACAAATTTGAAATCCAAGATAGGCTGTTATACCGAGTGGTCAAATATCATGACTACCCAGGTCGCCGACAACTAGTGTTACCAAAACGACTCCAATACTTAGTGTTGAAAGCTCTCCATGATGAACACGGACATCTAGAGTTAGACAAGACTTTTGGACTAGTGAGAGATAGATTTTTGTGGCCAAAAATGAGAGAATCCGTGGAGCTTCACTGTCATAGGTGTGTGCGATGTATCCAACGCAAGACTCTACCCACTAGAGCTGCCCCCATGGGCCACCTAAAAAGTACGGGACCTATGGATTTAGTCTGCATGGACTTCTTGTGCATCGAACCCGACACCCATGGTATAGGGAACGTGCTGGTCATCACTGATCATTACACCCACTACGCCCAGGCCTTTCCGACCAAAGATCAAAAAGCCATTACGGTGGCTAAGGTACTCTGGGAGAAGTATTTCATGCATTATGGGCTTCCTCAACCTCTGCACTCCGACCAGGGACAGGTCTTTGAAAGTAAGCTAATAAAAGAATTGCTGAACCTCCTGCACATAAAAAAGTCCCGTACTACCCCTTACCACCCAGAGGGGGATGCTTTACCCGAACGTTTCAATCGCACTCTGCTGGACATGCTGGGCATGCTAACTGGTGTAGAAAAGACTAAGTGGAGTCGCCATGTGGAAACTCTAGTCCATGCTTATAATTGCACCCGACACAAATCTACCGGGTTCTCGCCCTCCTCATGTTCGGCCGTGAAGCCCGTCTACCAGTGGATATCCAGTTGAGAGTCTCCACCGATGGGGTGCAAATACCACCCATTTTCGCTACGTACAAAGATTACAAGAGAATCTACAGAATGCCTATGAGCAAGCCGAGAGATCCACTGAAAAACTGAATGCCGGGAACAAAAGGCGTTATGATCACAAAGTGAAACATAGAGACATTAAACCTGGTGATGCCGTACTGCTCCGCAACCTGGGAGTACCGGGACAACATAAGTTGGCTGATCATTGGCGGGAGGGGGTGTACGAAGTAATTTCTCAAATGCCTGGCCTTCCAATCTACCGCATCAAAGACTCGGAGGGTCGGGTAAAGACGTGGCATCGCAATCATCTGCTCCCTATTCCCCAAATAGAAGAAGGAGACTTGGAGTGGCTTACATCTCCCTTGAGTGGGGAAATGTCATCAGGAAAAGAGAATCTGGAAGATCCAAAGGAAGGAACCTCTCAAAGGGGCCTTCGGCCGCGGGGGCATCTCCCGGAGGAGCTACGGGCAAAGAGCCCCTTGGCCCAATGACAGAGACACTGACTCCAATGAGTCAGCCGCTAGATCCCCAGAGCCCGTGCTTTGTGCCACAAAGAGACTTTATAGATATACCCAGCCCCTCAAGTGCCGAGTTGGAAATACCCGATGAGAATTGCTACTCTCCCAAAGAGGTAGCAGAAGAGCCAATTCGCAGAAGCCAAAGAGCTGGCCAACCTCCAACGAGGCTGGATTTAATCAGTTCGGGGCACCCCATTATGTGGCTCAACAGTGGGCTCGCAGCCAGGTCCAATACGTTATTATCATGTTCAGTGAAATGTACAAGTTGATATAGAGACCAATGTATTAGTGTTTTTTATTATATAATTGGTTGTGCTGTTATCGTTCTCCAAGCGGGGTCATTGGAATCCACAGGGGGGAGGATGTAGTCATGACCCCTGATTCACCCCAAAGAGCGGGAGGTTGCGCTTGCAAAGAGTAGTTGCAAAAGCCCGCGAAGGAGGAGAGTGTATTTGGCGGGAGGGAGCAGTCCCTTGACCCAGCAGCCCTGAGAGGGAGGGTCAGGTGAGAGAGTCGAGCCAATGGGCTGAGGAGGTGCCGGAGATATAGGCAGGTGGTTGCGCACACATGGAGTTAGAGCTGGTTGGAGAGGGGAGGAGACGGAGAGTCTGTGAGGGGAGGTTGAACTGCCCCGGCACAGGCCATGTGCCCCAGGCTCAGTTAGCCCTGAGTCACCTTAGAGACAAGCTGAGCTAGGGATCGCCTTAGTGAGGCTACTGTTCCCATAATATCTGTAAACCTTGACCGGGACTATACTTTCGAGAGGGAGGTCTGGGCTCAGACCCCACTTGTGTTGCCGGAGTCTGGGTGGGATCGCCCCGGATCCTGGAGGGAGCGAGAGAGATAGAACGGTGTCGACATACCGAGACCCTTTGTGAAGATCGTGGCAGTCCCGAGCACCGGAGTGCTCGGCAGGTATTTCATCAAGTGCACCAAAGGTACCATTCATTCACCCGAGACATAGTGACTGCGCAGTCACCCATGCACACATATAGTGGCCTGCTTTGAGCGGGAGGACTAATCCGTAAAGGATCGGACACGGGGTGGGATCACCCAGTGGAGGGTGTGGGAAGTATTGTTGCGTCCGCCGTGGCGCATGTTGTGGGGCGTCCGCCGTGGCGCAAGATAGTGTTGGCATCCGCTGTGGCGCGCTATAATGCTTATATATATATTGGGATGTTATGGCATGTAATTAAATGTGAGTTTGGTCTGCAAGTAAAAGAGGTTGGTTTTAGAACTTGGCTGTGTGAGTGTAATTCTTGCATATACGTCCTGAGAAGACTCACTCCCCCGTTGGCGGGAGCTGTCGCAGGTGGAGGCGCTGCACCCGTTATAAATATTGCGCGCACCCCATGCTCTCCGTGGCAGTGACTTAGGCCCTGTGAGCCTGCAGATAATACAGCACAGAGTAGCGGCTTGCTAGTGATAGGAAGCAGGGCTACATATAATTTATAAATTATTATTTTATAATTAGGGTTACAAACTTAGCTTCTACTGCACAGTACTGCCTTTCACTTCTACTGCACAGTTCTGAAAGGCAGTAATGTGCAATAGAAGCTAAGTTTGATTATAGAGTCATGACATCACACCAATCCTATGGTGTAGCAGTTAGAGAATTGCTACTAGTGCATGAAGAGTCATGGGTTCGATTTCTGCATGGTATGATAAAATTATTAGTGTAGGGTGGAGGTGTGTGTATATATGTGTGTCCATTAGCAATAAAGCATTGAATGTTATAATTAAAAAAAAAAAAACCTTAGAGATGTTTGCTGTGAGCTGCAGATGCCGGTAAGTCCGTGTGCGGCGGCCATTTCACGATTCACGATTTCACGCGATCCCAGTTATAACGCGGTCTCATTATGTGGACCCCGAGCACCTCGATATAACGGGGTTCAGCTGTATTTATGCTGAAACTGCATGAATATGACCATGAATTTCATAAACACACTTTTACAAACAATCTCCCCTAATAGCTGCTTAGTTTGATTGTGTTGGCATTGGGGTGTGATTTGCAGTCCAAAAGTCAGATAACTAAGGCAGACATTGAGAGATAGAGAGATATGATAAATAGCCATGAAATATCCAGTAAGGAAAATAATTGAGTGACGGTAGTGGTTGCTGGCATCATAAAATAAAGTTGAGGCCCAGCTAGCTACCCTTAAAAACCATATAAGGTGGCTATCTGAGTAATGTGGATTTTAGCCAAATATCTTTAATATCTGGGGAGGGGATGTAAAAACACTGGTGTATAAATATATTGTCTGTAAAACACTTTATTCCCTGTGTAGCAATCCCCAGTTTAGTGAATCAGTATTGTCCTGTGATAACATTAAAATGTCAGCTCTGCAAAATTTAAATTAAGTTAAGTGACTGATAGTATCCCTCTATGGAGCTGTGTGTTAGTGGGATTGTGAGAGTGATCCCCTGGAGCTGACGGAGTGAAGCTGGCAGCAGATTTAATTTGCTAATTTGCGCAAATAGCACTTTGGATACCTGAAGAAGAAGTGGACAGGGTAAACCTATTTGAAGCAGGTTGATTAACACATATTCCCAGCTAGCTCAAACTCCTACACCTACCACATCATGAATATATATTTATGTCAATAAAGAGTGCTACTAAGCGTGGCAAATGTATACAACAAAAGACAGGGGTGCCCAATGCTAAATCCAATTGACAAAACATATATGGTAATAAGTATAAAGTTTAAATACTTCAATAATAATAATAATAATTACTTGGTAATTTCGTTAAACCCTTTAGCCAAAGCGTTGTTAGCCTGCATACCAAACGTCAAGGTATAACCAAAAATGCAGGTCCTACTCTACACTGTGAACCCTTCCCTTTACCTCAGTATGGGGGGGAAAGAACCATAGTACAGTAGGTCCTGTTCTTGCAGCAAAGTGATAAGACCTCCCAAGTTAAAAAGGTGAGGAGGAGTGAGCTCTGTGGTGAGGTACCACCTACCTCAATACAACTGTTACCAGTCAGAAATTGATTAACATACATTCCCAGCAAGCTCAAACTCCTACATTACTTGGTAATAATAATTCATTATTATTGAAGTATTTAAACTTTATACTTATTACCATATATGTTTCTCAATTGGATGTAGCATTGGGCACCCCTGTCTATTTGAAGCAGGTCCCTGTACCTAGTGAGGCTAGAGACTTCCCCCAGGTCCTCAGTTGGTGAGTGTATGTGATATTGTGTATTTTGTGTAGTTGGTGGTTATGACAGAATAAACCCTGTTTATTTATTACTTTGTCCTGTGCTTGGTAATCGTGATCCCTGAAGGTTTTGGTCTTAAAAGTGCTGGTCTCCCATGACAAATTGGTCCCACTGTTTTCTAGGGTTTGTAGCAAAGAAACTGTGAAACATAACCCCACCAGTCTTTCTAAAATAAAGGCAAGACTATAATAAAACGGACGGTCTTCTTTAACTATAATGGTAGTAAATAACACCCTCTTAGGCCTAGATTCACAAAGCTTCATTAAATTAGGGCAAATAAGATGACGTTACCTAAAACAGGAAAAACCATTACTGTATTTCACCAGAGTTACCGCCTTACTCACTGAGCTAATCATATGCAAAAATAACAGTTGTAATTAAACTCAAACATATGGGGTGTACGTAGTGTTGCATAAAAAGAGAAATTTGAGCTCACACAGCTTGTTTGTGCTATACTGTAGGTATCTACTCAGATCCAGTAAAGAATTAAACCAAGCTGCTATACACTGGGTAAAGTCTACTTTTCCCAGTTAGGAGTCACACCATCTGCCCGTGTGGGTAACATTTTACAGTACTGTATGTTTTAATAAACAACACACATTCCCTCATTTAGAGTACAGATGTAGTATTCAAACTCAAACACTAAATGAGTGTTGGTGTTTATTTATTTTTTATTTTATGACACATGATGTACTGTACACTCATATATTAAAAGTTGTTTTATTGATTACAACCATTTCATACATTATACTTATTCCTAGTACATGTGCACCATATGTAAGCTGTATCTATGTGTGCGGCTCTACATACACCCATATGTTTTATAAACATCTCTTAGGTAGCACCTGCACCCATACTTACCTAAACTGGTTGAGCGAGGACTGCTCGTCTTTTTCAATTAATTGAATTCAATTAATTGAGCTCATCAGTATAAGGTTATGCTGGGTAATGTTATTTTGAGATAACCCTGCATCGTATTCATATAAAACAGAATTATTTAAGCCAGGCATTTGACCCAGCCAAACACTGATATAGGGCTTTTGCCAGAAAGGAGAGGAAGAAGGAGAGAGACACATTGTCAGTTTCACCTACGTACGTTTCGTATTCAATAACCTTCAACATTGCAACTATAATGCAGTAAACAGCAGGGCTGAAAACAGATTTACTGGCCCATGACTAGAGCTTCACCCGAGGCCCACTCTTTCCCCCGCTATGTCGCCCCCGCCCCTCTGTCGGCAGCCTTGCGAGCCCTCCCCTTTCACACATGTATTTCTCTCCCTCCTCTGTCTCTCACTCTTCCCCTCTCTTCCTCACTCACTCTCCCCCCTCCCTCTCTTACACCCCCTCTCTCTTCCCCCCCCTGCTATACCTCAATTACCCCCCTCACTCAAACCTGCTCCCTCAATTCCCCTCTCCTCACACTCATTTTCCTCTCCTCCTCTGGTCACACACACAACACCCCCCCAATACACACACAATACCCCCCCAAATACAGATGCCACTTCCCTAGGGTGACCAGATTTTGAAAATGAAAAACCGGGACACAATTTTTTTTTTTTTTTTTTTACTTTAACAGTTTATATATTGTATTACACTTATACTTTACTACCATTAGTCCTAGTTACGTGTGTGTGGTGTGTGTCTCGGATGGCCTCACTAATCGAACAACAAAAAAAGCCAGATGTGAATGACTTCTGTACCCCTTAACCATTGTCAGGATGCCCCCTCTTCACAATTTCTAAAGCAGCAATCCCGGATGGGATCTTACCTGATTCGCAGTCCCTCAAGGTACTATACTGGAGGGGAGGTGTTCCCTACCTGTCTTCCGATGTCTCCGCGTGAAACTTGAGTCTGATCTGAAGAAAGCAGGGCGGGTTACTTCAGTGTAGGTATACGGCAGTTAAGATGAGACAGAAAGGGAGACGGGGAGAGGGGGAGAGGGGGAGAGGAGAGGGGGAGAGAGAGGGGGAGAGAGAGGGGGAGAGAGAGGGGGAGAGAGAGGGGGAGAGAGACAGGGAGAGAGAGGGGGAGAGACAGGGAGAGAGACAGGGAGAGTCAGGGGGACAGACAGAGGGAGAGAGAGAGAGAGAGAGAGAGAGAGAGAGAGAGAGAGAGAGAGAGAGAGAGACAGGGGGAGAGACTGGGGGAGAGAGAGAGGGCGAGATGGGGGAGAGAGAGAGGGAGAGACAGGGGGAGAGAGAGAGGGATAGACAGGGGGAGAGAGAGAGGGAGAGACAGGGGGAGAGAGAGAGGGAGAGGCAGGGGGAGAGAGAGAGGGAGAGACAGGGAGAGAGAGAGAGGGAGAGACAGGGGGAGAGAGGGAGAGACAGGGGAAGAGAGGGAGAGACAGTGGGAGAGAGGGAGAGACAGAGGGAGAGAGATGGAGGGAGAGAGAGGGGGAGAGAGAGGGGGAGAGAGAGGGGGAGAGACAGGGGGAGATTCGGGGAGAGAGAGGGAGAGATGGGGAGAGAGAGAGGGAGAGACAGGGGGAGAGAGGGAGGGAGAGACAGAGAGACAGGGAGGGAGAGACAGGGAGACAGGGAGAGAGAGAGAGAGACAGGGAGGGAGAGAGAGAGAGACAGGGAGGGAGAGAGAGAGAGACAGGGGGAGAGAGAGAGAGAGAGAGAGAGAGAGAGAGAGAGAGCGAGAGAGAGAGAGAGAGAGAGAGAGAGAGAGAGAGAGAGGAGAGAGAGAGAGAGAGAGAGAGAGAGAGAAGAGAGAGAGAGAGAGAGAGAGGGGGGGGGAGACAGGGGAGAGAGAGAGGGAGGGAGAGACAGGGAGACAGGGAGGGAGAGAGAGAGGGACAGTGAGGGAGAGAGAGAGACAGGGAGGGAGAGAGACGACAGGGGAGAGAGAGGGAGAGAGAGAGAGAGAGAGAGAGAGAA